>NC_057799.1:253937526-254159575 GCF_018294505.1 Triticum aestivum
AGCTCCCTCGCTTCTTCGCCGACGAGCTGCCGGGCTCCGGTCCCAGCGGGCTTTGGTTGCAGGTGGACGGTTGCTGCAGCCGGGCTTCTTGGGTCGCGGTCGAGGTCTCCGTCGCGGGCAACATAGCTCTGGCCCGCGGTTGGCAGACGTTTGCCCGCACGCGCGGCCTGGGCAGGCGGTGCACCCTCCACTATAAGTTCGACGGTGACGCGACCCTCTTCGTGAGGGTGTTCAGGGAAGACGGTCGTCGCGCCGGATGCTGCCCCGAGGTGAACGGCAGCGAGGAGGTGCTCGGCCTTGGCGATGGTCGGGACGATGAGGAGGACGAACCCGCCGGCCGCGCCTCGTCTGGCTATGGTAACTCCTCCCTTGGCGATAGTTCCAGCAGCGGCGGCCTTGATCAGCTACCACGCCGCCGCGCCCGCCTCGAAGGTGGTAGCGGGTCGTCTCGTCGCTGCGCATCGGTGAAGCGCAAAGAGGGGTCTGAGTAGACCCGAGACGTCGCCATGACCCTGCCCCCGTCGGCTGCTGCAGGGGCGAGCGCTGCTTTTATTATGTTTCCCTTTCCCTTCCTGCATTGAAATGAAACTGGCATGGGCCCAGAGGGGCATGTATCAAACCATAAGCTATCAACCATTATGCTACGCTTGTTGTTTCAGTGCTGTGTGGCCATTTTGCGCAAAGATAACTTAACCCGGTGCATTCGGGGCGCCCTCCTCCTTGCGAGGCGTTTATTTCCTCGGGTCCATCTTGACCTGTTTGCCCAGGAACTGCGAAAATTCGTTAGAAGGTGCGCTAAGAGATTCGCCGTTCACCCGTGCCTTGACCTGGCGCTTTGCATCGCGGTACCCGAGGGGCACGGACTAGGGGGGATGCACCAGTTTTTGGGTTCGAACAGGGTAGCACGCGAGAAGGCAGGGAGGAGAGAAATGCTCGCGAGGGCACCTGCCTAGCCCCCTCGCGAGGTATGCGAGAGAAAGAACACGAGCGAACCAGAGCCGGAAAATGCAGTAAGAGGCGAGGGAACCGAATTAGCAAGGAACACCAAAGGCGAACTTTGATTTAAGAAAAAGCGAGCCAACCACGGAAAGCAAATGAAAAGCCGCGTCCGGCACCTAGTCTAGTCTTCAAGTCTTCTCACCAGCGCGGAGCTAAGTGCTACCACTAGGCGTGGGCGGGAGCCCCAGGGCCTGAGGCCGGCGCTCCTGAGACTACGGGGCGTGTACATCCCCACTCATTATTACGTGAGAGTGTCACGGGCGGTGATTCTTCACAGGACCGGGCCTTCTTTATTGGCTCTGGGCCTTTCTTCATAGGCTCTGGGCCTTGCTTCATGGGTAGAACTTCCGGAGGTGCTGGATGTTCCAGGCGTTCTGGATGGGCATCCCCTCCTGCATCTCCAGGCGCACTGCACCAGGCCTGGAGACATGGTCGACCTTGAACGGGCCCTCCCACATGGGCGAAAGCTTGTGCAGCCCTTCCCTGGAGAGGACCCGCCTCAGGACGAGGTCGCCCACCTCGAGCGTCCTGGAAACAACGTTGCGGCAGTGGTATCGCTGCAGCGCTTGTGGGTACCTTGCCGCCCTCAATGCAGCTTCGCGACGGCGTTCCTCCCCCAGCACGAGATCCATCCCCCGCGTGGCGTCCTTCTACGTTTCTCGAACGCCAGGACCCGTGCAGAGAGATGCTTGACCTCGTTAGGAAGGACTGCTTCTGCTCTGTAGACGAGGAAGAATCGAGTCTCGCCCGTTGGCTTGGTGGCGGTGGTGCGGATGGACCATAGCACGGACTGGAGCTCGTCATGCCAGGCCCTGCCGCAGGCCTCCAGCTTCTTCTTGAAGGTCCTGGTCTTGAGGCCCCTCAGGACCTCCGCGTTGGCGCGTTCGGCCTGACCATTGCTCCTGGGGTGCGCCACCGACGCGTAGCAGATCTGCGTTCCAAGGTTAGCACAATAGGTTTTAAAGAGGTTTCTAGTAAACTGCGAGCCGTTATCTATGATGATGCGGTTGGGGACCCTGAAGCGGCTCACGAGGCCCTTGATGAACTTGGCAGCAGAGTAGGCCGGGATGGTACGGACGGCTTGCACTTCTGCCCACTTGGTGAACTTGTCGACGGCGACGTAGAGATAGCGGTAGCCCCCTGGCGCCCGAGGGAACGGGCCTAAGATGTCCAGCCCCCAGACCGCGTACGGCCACATGAGCGGGATGGTCTGGAGGCCCTGAGCTGGCTGGTGAATTTGCTTGGCGTGGAATTGTCAAGCCTCGCAGGACTTCACCAGCTCGGCTGCGTCATTGAGTGTCGTAGGCCAGTAGAATCCACTGCGGAACACCTTGCCGACGAGGGTCCGTGATGACGAATGGTGCCTATAGTCCCCACCGTGTATGTCAACCAGCAACTCCCTTCCTTGATCACAGGAGATGCAGCGCAGCGTGACATCGTTCGGTCATTTCCTATACAACTCGCCATCTTGGATACATTATGTCATGGCCTGCCGGGCCACGCGCTCTGCGTCCTCTTCCTTCTCCGGCAGCGTCCCTTGCATCAGGTACTCCTTGAATTCCTTGATCCAGCATTCCTCCTGGGGCTCGAGTGCCAAGAGCAGCCGAGCTCCTGAGGTCGGGCCACAGGCTGGGGATCCCGTGGCTGGAGGCTGTGGGAGCTCCTCCCGAGGCTGAGTCATGCTTGAAAGTGGTGGTGTAGCTGATGGTTTGAAGAGCCGCTCCTCAAAGACACCTGGCTCTTGCGGTTGCCACTTGGATGCTCTCCTGGCGATGTCGTCGGCTTCCTTGTTGGTGCCCCGGGGCACGTGCTGCAGCTCCAGGCCCGAGAACTGCTTTTCCATCTTGCGCACCCCCGTGAGGTATGCCTCCATATGCTCGTCCTTTGGCTCGTATACCTTGTTGGAGAAGTTGACGAGGAGTTGCGAGTCGCCTCTGACGGTAAGGCGCTTCACCCCTAGAGCTGCCGCAGCCTTCAGGCCAGCTATGAGGCCTTCGTATTCTGCGATATTGTTGGAGACCTTCTCACCGTGCTGAAAGCAGAGTTGCACGGCGTACTAGGGCTTGTCCTGAGTGGGCGAGATGAGCACTGCTCCAGCCCCCGCGCCCTGGTGCGCGAAGGCGCCATCGAAATACATGACCCAGCCGTCTGGAGCCTCGCTCCCTGGTGAGGTGGACCGGTCTTCGCCTTCCTCAAGTGTCGGGCATCCGCCCATTCTGCCACAAAATCAGCGAGCGCGGCCCCCTTGATTACCCTGGTAGTGCTGAACTCCAACTGGAATGCTTGCAGCTCGATGTTCCACTCAGCGACCCTTCCACCTGAGTTGGGGCTCCTGAGCACCCTCTCCAATGGGTAGGCTGAGACGACCTTGATGGGGTGGCCCTGGAAGTAGTGCCGCAGCTTGCGTGAAGCCACCAAGAGTGCGAGCAGGAGTTTCTAAGACATGGGGTAGCGTGCCCTCGCGTCCCGCAGCACGGTGCTGACGAAGTACACCGGGTGTTCGACGAGGGCTGGCGCACTGTCAAGGCCCGGGTCCTGCGAAGATTGGGGCATCTCCTGAGGTGGAGGGGTTCCTGAGACCTGACTGTCTTCAGGAGTTTCTGCGATGTTGTCCTGCCGAGCTTGGTCTTTTGCCGCTGAGGCCTTTGCTGCGCCTTCCTGACCCTGCACCACTTTAGCTCTGGCTTGGTGCAGCGCGCCCTTGGCTTGGTGCTCCTCCCGAACCACCACCAGCGCCGCGCTGGCGAAGAACGGGGTGGCTGCAAGGTAGAGTACTAGGGGCTCGAGAGGTCGTGGTGCCACCATCACCGGAGGGCTGGTAAGGTATTTCTTGAGGTCTTGGAAGGCTTGGTCGGCCTCCGGGGTCCACTCGAACGGGCCCTTCTTCTTCATGAGCTTGAAGAAGGGTAAGGCGCGCTCTCCCAGCATGGAGATGAAACACCCCAATGCGGTCACCCGCCCTGCTAGCTTCTGCATCTCTTTGAGGGTCTGTGGTGGGCTCATGTCCTCGATGGCCTTGATCTTCTGTGGGTTAAGCCTCAAGTTCACTTGGCGCAAGCTCTCGAAGGTCTCCTCCAAGTCTTGAATCAATGTCCTCGCCCCGCGAGACTTTACCACTATGTCGTCAACGCAGGCCTCCGTGTTTCTCCCGAGCTGCCGGCCCAGGGCGATGTGCATCAGCCGCTGAAAAGTCGCGCCCGCGTTGCGTAGCCCGATGGGCATGCAGGTGTAGCAGTACACCCCACATGGTGTCAGGAAGGCTGTCTTCTCCACATCTTCCACCGCCATCTTGATCTGATGATACCCTGAGAACGCATCCAGGAAGCACAGCAGGTCGCACTCAGCGGTGGAGTCGACGATCTAGACGATGCGCGAGAGCGGGAATGGATCTTGGGGGCAGGCTTTATTAAGGTTGGTGAAGTCGACGCACATCTGTTCCTTCCCACATTTCTTTGGCACTACGACGGGGTTCGCCAGCCATTCGGGATATCGAACTTCGCGAATGGCACCCGCCGCCTCCAGCTTGCGGGTCTCCTGGATGATGAAGGCCTGCTTCTCAGTGGACTGCCGTCTCGCTCGCTGCTTCACGGGGCGTATGTTGGGGCATACCCTTAGATGATGCTGAATCACCTCCCTCGGGACCCCTACCAGCTGATTGGGCTCCCACGCGAATATCTCCTTGTTTGCGCGCAAGAACCTCACCAAGGCCACCTCTTGACCCGGGTCAAGGCCGGCACCTATAGTAAAGGTGGCTCCCGAAGACCCGTCCTCGTTGACCGGCACCTGCTTGGTTTCCGCCTGGTGTTGGGTGAACAACTGCTTCTTCTTGGTAGGCACGGCCTCCTTGGCCTCGGGGGTATCGGCGCCGACGGGCTGTGCTGCCGCCGTGGTCTTGAAGGCAAGCCTGAGTGCCGTCAAGGCCTCCTTGCTGTCGCCCTTGATGGTGAGGACGCCTTTGCTCCCAGGCATCTTCATGAGGTTGTAGGCCGGGTGAGTCGCCGCCATGAACTGAGCAAGAGCTGGGTACCCGAGGATGGCATTGTACGGGAGACCGATGCGGGTGATGTCGAAGTTTACCAGCTCGGTGCGGTAGTTGTAGCATGTGCCGAAGGTGACGGGGAGGCGGATCTGCCCCAGAGAGTGGGCAGCTCCACCACCAACTCCTGAGAAGGGCTTGCTGAGGCTGAGCCGCTCGAGCGACACGTGAAGAAGGCTGAAGGCTTCTACGGAGAGGAAGTTGAGGCCGGCACCGCCGTCGATGAGGGTCTTGGTAATAGCCACGTTGCAGATGATGGGTGTGCAGAGCATTGGGAGCATGCCCGAGCCGGCGATGGAGTCGGGGTGGTCTTCTGAGCCGAAAGTGAGGTCGGCCTCTCGCGCAGCCCAACCCGGCGGAGCCCCCGGGCGCGTGGAGGTGGCCCCAATCTGACGGAGGAACGGTTTGACGTGGAGATCTGAAGGCGGTGCTTGAGAGCCGCCCGGCAGGGCCGTGACTATGTGGTGCGCCGGCACCATGTAGCGGGCAGCGAAGAGGTCGCGGAGCTCCCCCCAGGACGCCACCGTGGATCTAGGGAGGTTGAGCAGCCAGGTGCGTGGCTCGCCGGCGAGGGCCATGGGGAACCAGTTGGCCATGATCTTGTCGTCGCCTCCGGCCTCGAGGACAGCCTCCTCGTATGCCAGCAGGAACGGCAACGGGTCTGCCGCGCCGTCGTAACGTGACGACATCTCTGGCTTGAACTTGGTCGGCCACCGCACCCGCCGCAGGGTGGGGGCCAGGGCTCGGTACCTAGATGCCTCGCTGTCGATGCCGGCCGCAGAGGTGGATGGCGGGGCACCTGCCATGGGGGCGAAGTGCGGCGGCGCGGGGCGCAGGCTGGTGGAGAGGAGCTACGGCGCACCCCTACCTGGCGCGCCAAATGTCGGATGTGGGGTTCCGGCAAACCCTTAAGGTTCGAACTCTGGGGTGCGCGCGAAGTCTCACGGACGAACTCGACGAACTCGCAACACAGAAAGACACGAGATTTATACTGGTTCGGGCCACCGTTGTGGTGTAATACCCTACTCCAGTGTGGTGGTGGTGGATTGCCTCTTGGGCTGATGGTGAACAGTACAAGGGGAAGAACAGCCTCCTGAGGTTGAGGTGTTCTTGTGGCTAGGGTAGGCTCTCGATCAGATCAGATCAAGCTGAGATGCCCCTACTGTGGTGTCTAGTTCTACTTGTATAGGCCCTGGTCCTCTCCCCAAATATTGAGCGGGAAGGGAGCCAACAACGGCGGGCAAATTTGAAGGGGGACTAGCACAAGCTATCCTTACAAAAGTGGTCTTCGCCTGCGAAAGGCTCTGGTGGTGACGCCGTCTTGGGCTCCATGATGACCTCCGTCCTGCTGTCCTTCTGGTCTTGGTCTCGTTGCACCGATATGGCAACCTTTGCCTGATGCCTCGGTACTCCTCGCCTGTGCTTGCCTCCTTAGCACCAAAGAGGAAACAAGGATGCTGCGCGCGCTGGCGCCCGCCTGGTGCCGATCATCATGGCTCACGTCACGAGAGCCTCGTGAGGTTTGCCCCACCTTGATATCTCCGCTCCTCGTGAGCCCGCCTAGAGGGGCCGCTCCTGAGGAGGTCTTGCGTCGTCCACCTCGCAAGGCTTGGCCCCTCGCGAGGATCTTGGATGCCTTGTTGATGAAGATGGGACGTATGGCCCGCTGACTTAGCCACGCCGTGGGCCGCAGGCAGGCAAGTCTGGGGACCCCCGTTCTCAGAACGCCGACAGTTTCCCTTCTCATTAAAGGGTGATGCTAAGTTATGGTTTAATTCTCTTGCTCCTGGTTGTGTGCGTAGTCCTCGGGATATGATTTATTACTTCTCCGAAAAATATTCCCCTGCTCTACAAGTTGCTTTAAAGGAAATATTTAACTTTGTGCAAATTGAAGAAGAGAGTCTCCCACAAGCTTGGGGGAGGCTTCTCCAATTACTTAATGTTTTGCCTGATCATCCTCTGAGGAAAAATGAAATACTATATATCTTTTATAATGGACTAACTGATGCTTCTAGGGACCACCTAGATACTTTTGCTGGTTGTGTTTTCAGCGAACGAACTGATGAACAAGCTGAAGAACTATTGAATAATATATTCAGTAATGATAATGACTAGACTCTTCCTGAACCACCTCCTGAGCCAATTCCCAAGAAGAGGGGTATTCTATTTCTCAGTCCTAAAGATATGCAAGAGGCAAAGAAATCTATGATAGAAAAAGGTATTAAAGCTGAAGATGTTAAGAATTTAGCACCTATTGAATAAATACATGGTCTTAATACTCCGACATAGGTAGTAGAGGTAAATTCTCTCTATAAATTCTCTCTATAGATTTGATGAAGGTGATATTCCTTATACTAAATATACTAGTCAATGCTTGTATGAATTTGATAACTTTATTGCTAAACAAGAAAACTTCAATGCACATATGCTTGAACACTTGAGTGACTATATGTTTAGAACTGTTAATGATCTCAAGTTTGTTAGTAAACATGCTTCCATGGTAAAAACCCTAAAGGCCTGAGAATGATCATTAACAGTTCAATGTGACGAACAATAAAAAGAATGATCATGTTGTTAGAGTTATGACTAGAGGTGGCAAAATGACTCAGGAACCTTTGTACCCTAAAGGCCACCCTAAAAGAATTGAACAAGACTCTCAAAGGATTAATACCAATGCACCTAGTCCTTCTAGTAATAAAAAGAAAAAGAATGATGATAGGACTTTGCATGCTTCTAGTGAACCTATTATAGACACACGTGAGAATCCAAATGATATTTCTATTTATGTTGCTGAAACACAATCTGGTGATGAATATGAACCTAGTAATAATGTTGGTGATGATGTTCATGTTGATGCTCAACCTAGTAATGATAATGATGTGCAGATAGAACCTGCTGTTGATCTTGATAATCCACAACCTAAAAATAAAAGATATCATAAAGAGACTTCATTGCTAGGAAACCTGGTAAAGAAAGAGAAACATGGGTTCAAAAAACTATGCCCTTTCCTCCTAAAGCTTCAAAAAATAAGGATGATGAAGAATTTGAGCGCTTTGTTGAAATGCATAGGCCTATCTTTTTGCGCTTACGTTTGACTGATATTTTAAAAATGTCTCCTTATGCTAAGTATATAAAAGATATTGTTACAAATAAAAGAAAGATACTGGAAGCTGAAATTTCCACCATGCTTGCTAATTATACATTTAAGGGTGGAATACCAAAGAAACTAGGAGATCCAGGGTTACCAACTATATTCTTCTTCATTAAAATAAACTATGTTAAAATTGCTTTGTGTGATCTAGGAGCCAGTGTTAGTGTTATGCCTTTCTCTTTATTATTTAGACTTGATTTGAATAAGTTGACACCAACTGAAATCTCTTTGCAAATGGTTGATAAATCAACTGCTATACCCATCGGCATCTGTGAGGATGTACCTGTCATAGTTGCAAATGTTACTATTTTAATGGAATTTGTTATTCTTGATATACCCGAGGACGATTGTATGTCGATCATCCTTGGTAGACCCTTTTTGAATACTGCAGGGGTTGTTATTGATTGCAACAAAGCCAATGTCACTTTTCATCTTAATGGCAATGAGCATACAGTACACTTTCCGAATAAACAACCTCGAGTGAATAGTATCAATTCTATTGGAAAAATTTCAACACTTACTATTGGAGGTTTTGAATTCCCTATTCCTACTGTCAAAAAGAAATATAAAATTCATATTGTTTGGAACATGCATATCCCCGTTGAGGTAACCTAGTGCTATATGAAGATTCTCCTGTTTCATGTCATTCGGAATAAGTTTGCTAATAAGACTTGATCAACCTTATTAATGGATTACTTTTGACGAGCATGAGATGGATGAATTTAGTAAACACAACTTTCTGTATCCACCTTTTACTTTCTGTTATTTAGATTTAATAAAGTAGAAATACTATTATTTAACAGTTTTTATCTTGCTCATCTTGCTGCCATTTTTATCTCCTTGCTCAGAGCTCCATTTCTGAAACTATTTTGGGGGATTGTTCTTCGGTATGTGACTCCTCCAATGGTCCAATTAGTTTTTGTTCTAGTGCTTTACATGTTGCAAATTTTTGCTGTTGTGGTGACCATGTTCTTGAGCTTGCATATCAAATTTATATGGTCCAAAGTAGTTTTGTTGCATGAAATGCACTACTGCAGGAGACTGCTAACGCGACACTACGATCAGAGACCCTTTGCTGAAACTGTGTGCGATGCAATAATCGCAAACGGTGGTGTAAAAAAACCGTCGAAAAGTTGCAAAACGTTTGCGACGATGTATGCATCAAACACGGTTCAGGTTTTAGTTGCATGTGCGATGAAGGGCATACGGTCAATCCATTCAAACTATCTGCGATGAGGCAGAACAACAAAAACGGGCAGCCATAACAATGTGTGTGCGATGCAGGACACATGGTTAATCCAGTCGAACTGTTTGCGATGAGTTAGAACAACAGAAACGGGCAGCCATATCAATGTGTGTGCGATATATGGCGTACGGTTAACTCGGACGAACTGTTTTCGATTAGGGAACACAACAGAAACGGTTCAACTTAACAAGATGTGTGTGATATGCCGCGTACAGTTCACATGGATGAACTGTTTGCGATGAGCCAAAAGAACACAAACAAGTCGTGTAAACAAGATGTGTTTGCTACGTGGCAAACAGCCGACTCATATGAACTGTTTGCGATGAGAAATTACAACACAAACGGTCAATACAGTTACTTCGTGTGTGATTCTGTGTGTACAAAAAACTTTGAAAAATGCAAACTAGTTGCTTGCGGTGGCTAGGAGTATCGCACACGATGCGTGTGCGAGTACTCGTGTGCGATGATTAGTATGTTACACATACGTTTCCTCATGTGAACATGTGTGTGAATTTGCAATATGGACAGTTAATATGCAATGGCCTTCTGGACATAGGGCACACGCTTAAACTCAATGAATTGTGTACGATACTAATACTTTCCATGAAAATGTATGAACTTGGGTAATAGCATTTGAGTAACATATATATAGTGGTTACACTATTCAACAAAAGGAGGATCTTCGTAACACGGTTTTGACAACCATATGGTCCATATCTACATACTTAACATAGTAACAACTATCACATTTCAAGAGGCTAGGGGCCAACAACCATATGGTCCATATCTACATACTTAACATATATAGTAACAGCTAGCACATTTTAAGAGGCTGAGGGCCAACAAGCACAACTATCCACTGGAAGCAGCTTGATCACGGCGACTCGGCATCTCGTCAATGAAAAGGAAGAGCCCTCATGTGCCTTGGTAGAGCAGGAGTAGAATAGTGTCTCCAATTTTCCAATATGGATGCATTTCCACGAGAAGCGAGAACTTGTTAATTTGAATGGTTCCATTTTTGCGGGAAATGCAGTACCTTGCAATCACTTTGGCGTTATTAGCAGGCACAAGTGTAATTCGACCACGCCGGGAAATCGATCTAGGAACGGCTAGAGGTGGCAATTTCTATTGACATGTAGAATAAAAAACAATTGTAACATATCGTTGAAGATATATATAGTTTATGAGCATCAACATTAAAATAAGACTTGTTACCAGCGCTTTGTGCACACAATTGGTCTTGTTCAGTGTGTGCACCATAGGTCTAATTAATCCCATCCAAAATCCAGCGTTCATACGCTGTGCTATCTCTGTCAGATTACCAACAAAGTTTATGACATGCTTCTAGTCCTTCCAGTGAAATTTGGTACGCTTAGTAACATACAGATCGTTCACTATGCATCCAACATATCCTGCTTAAAAGGTGGAAAGGTATTATTTATTTAGAACATGGTAGAAGAATATGTAGTGCGCATAAATTGGTAAACGGAATTTGTTACTGCCTAGGAACGGAGTCAGAATATGATATCACAATTGGTTGCTTAAATAGTGATCAATTGGTTGCTTAAATAGTAATATGACAGCATGGAGAAAGTTGAAAGGACACTAACCTTGATCAGACTTTCATCGGCTGATGACATTGGGGAAGTAAACATCCATGTTAATTAGACCAGGTTGTGGTGCACGCACTAGAATTTTATTGCCAGCTTTCAGTTTATAACACTTAGACATTTTTCTCCAAAGGTCCGCATTAAAATAGGAGTGACCATCTTTATCAAGTATTACGCTAACCGTCATTGTAAACCCATGTTGAGTTTTCAATATGACATCCTGGGAGTCATCAGCAAAGTAAAGCCCAAGATTTCCTTCTACTCCTGTTCTTGCAAAGCAAGGGATGTACTGCTTGAAATGAAAAGTAAGATCGTAAATTAGATATATTGAAATAACCGAGCAAGATGCAAATATGGGAGTAACTGATAGAACATATCCATATATAGATGCAAGCAAAGTACAAAAATATAGAATTAAAAATAGATAATGTAACAAAGATCTGATACAAATATATAGATAATGTAGCAACAGACGGTACAAGTTCACAAATTTAGGCCATGCCGACCGTGGTAGGTTGAGATTGAACATACCGAGCGCTCCCTGAAGTCATCCAGAATGGTGAGATAGAAGTTCATTTCCGACTGGCCACGACCACAGTTGCCCAATTTGTGCTCGCACTGTGTCGGTGTCAAAACCGGCGGATCTCGGGTTGGGGGTCCCGAACTGTGCGTCTAAGGTCGATGGTAACAGGAGACAGGGGACACGATGTTTACCCAGGTTCAGGCCCTCTCTATGGAGGTAATACCCTACTTCCTGCTTGATTGATTTTGATGAATAAGTGTATTACAAGAGTTGATCTACCACGAGATCGTAATAGCTAAACCCTAGAAGTCTAGCCTATATGACTATGGTAATGAGTCTCTCCCCTCTTCCGGACTAAGTCCTCCTGTTTATATAGACACCGGGAGGATCTAGGGTTACACAAGGTCTGTTACAAAGAAAGGAATCTACATATCCAGTCGCCTAGCTTGCCTTCCACGCCAAGGAGAGTCCCATCCGGACACGGGTGCAGTCTTTGGTCTTCATGTCTTCACAGCCCATCAGTCCGGCCCATGGCTAATAGGTCATACGCCCGAGGACCCCTTAGTCCAGGACTCCCTCAGTAGCCCCTGAACTAGGCTTCAATGATGAGGTGTTCGGCGTGCAGATTGTCTTCGGCATTGCAAGGTGGGTTCCTCCTCTGACGACTTCGAATTAATGTATTCGGCTTATAATTCAATGCCACACCCCTCGGCTTCTGTGCATCTATGTATTCGGCTTGCAAATAACACCCCTCGGCTTCGAATTAATGTATTTGGCTAGCAAATAACACCCCGGCCATGCAAGGAAGAGCGTCTATTTGAAGGGATTGGATCTCAGACCCATTCGGCACCACGCGGAGAAAATCCACAGAGATTGCTAGGAAAGGCCATTCCAACATGGCTAGCATCCCCCGCTCCTCCTCCCGTTCCGGCCCAGAGAAAGGCGAGTGGGAGAGGTGTTCCGTATCTCATGGCCAGCTGGAGAAGCTGCAAACGCAGGGGTTTCTCCCTCCTGCAGATATGGTCCCTGTTCGGGCAGGGTTGGCTTCCTTCAGCGGCAAGACCCAGGTGGAGGATTTTCCTAATCCATCCGCGGGGGAACGAGTGTGCTTCGTCCCCTATCTGCTGAGGGGCGTGAGATTTCCCATTCACCCATTCCTCTGAGGGCTTCTGGAGTATTATGGCCTCCAGTTGCACAATTTTACCCCAGCCTCCATCCTGCACATTGCATGTTATGTCGCTTTATGCGAACTATTCCTGGGTTGTGAGGCCATTTTGATCTGTGGAGAAAGCTGTTTTTCCTTGTCCCGCGCAACCACGAGGGATCGATATTCAAAGTGGGCGGGGCCGAAGTATGGCGTATTGCTGAGACCGGTACCTATCCGGCACACCGGAGAAAGCTTCCGAAGAGTGGTTCTACATAGATGACGTCGTACTTCCAGATCTAGTCCGGAGAGGTCTCCCCGAGTTTGCGAGTGTTCCTCTGAAGAAGCGCCACAGCTGGCGCCCTCGAAGCCCCAAGGTGGAAGATAGTGCGGAAGTTCGCCAACTCCTGAGCAAGATCAAGATGCTTGCCCAGTCCGGGTATACGACAGTCAAAGTGATGGCGACCTCCATAGTACGGGGAGTTCATCCACTCCAATACAAAGGACTTACCATGTGGAATTACAATGGGGAAGATGACGCCTCCCACTACGGCAGGAAAGGTCCAGACACCCCTGCCGCCCTAGCAAAAATATTGGCTGAACTGTTCAAGGGTGAGGAAGGGGAGTTCCTGCGCATCACGCAATGAGAAGGATATTCCATGTACAATCCTCCTAGCTGGGTGAGCTCCCAATCTTTTTCTCCACTCATTCCTCTCCCTGAGCTTTATTAACCCGTCCATTTATAACAGCACTGGCGAAAGACTTCCGAGGGGCTTTACAGCCCCGCCCCGAAGCCCCAGGGCCACAATCGGGACCTTGACCCCGGATTCGATGAGGATCCGGATATATTTGTGCTGCTGGAGAATGGCGTGTTTTACCAGGCGAGCTATGACGGCATCGAAGTGGCCATCATCGTCGATTACCCTGGTCTTCTCCCCGCTTCACATGTAAGTAGTCAGGAGACATCTTCCCCGAAAGGATTCCCTCTTTCAGCCTCACGCACCGACTGTCTCGTGCTTTGAAGGGGAGGCGTTCGATATACCGTGCTACTCCAGGAGTGACTCCAAAGAGAGCGGCTCCCGCACCGGGCAAGCCTTCAAAGAGGAAGGCAGGTGAAGACCCGGTCGGGCCCTCGTTAAGGAGGTATGGGTTTGCAAATATGTTTTTTAATAGTTGCATCCAACTGTGACTTTCATGTTCATCCCGTATCAGGAAAAGAGTCCGCCAGACTGTGTCCGGGGGTCCGGGCAGTAATACTCCCAGCAGCCAGGATCCAGCCCCAGCCGAGGGGGTGGGGGCCGATATGGGAGTGACACCGGACTGTCCTTCGGCCGAGGGCTTGGAAAATATGTCCGTCACCAACTCGGAAGTGGAGAGCGCCATGAATCATCGGCGCTGGAGGGCCATTTTACGAGACCCCTGCTGTTCGAAAGAGGCGTTTGATGCCTTCAGCTCGGCTGACACATACATCCGAGCTGCTCTAGATGGGCTTAGCAGAGCCACAAAGCAGCATTTAACGGATGTGCGTGTAAGATTTATTTTGTCCAAAAAGGATAAGCACGTGCTAGTAGCCCCCGAGACTGAAAGCAGTGGGCACAAGTGATTTAATGATCGATGTATAACCAGGTTCCGACGGAGAGGAACAACCTGCTAGCTCAAGAGCTGGAGCAGTGTCAGATACAGCTAAATGCTTCTACCGCCAAACTGAAAGAGTCCAAGAAGGCATCTTTTGGTAAGGTTCCCCTCCATCGAGGAATAGCAACTATACAGTAGCTGTGCTTATACTGTTGCTTATCTCGTAATAGGATCATCAGGTCAACTGGAAGAGAAGTTGAAAACCGCTGAAGCGGGAGAGAAAGAGGCGAAAAGACTACACGCCGCAGGCGAGAGTATCCTGGTCTGAGTGAGAGAGGAGAAAAACAAACTCCAAGATTCAAACACCAAACTGGATGAAGAACTGAAAGATGTACGAGCCCAGCTAGCCGACTCCGTGAAGGAGAACAAAAGGCTGCGAGGCGGCATATTCAGTACATGGCCAAACTGACCTTATAACGGTTTGGAGGTAAAAGTAGCTGATATAGCTGTGATTGCAGGTATGTTGACTAGCCGTCCCGAAGAGGAGGTGTCCGGATCATCAAGTGATCTCCTGCAAGGGCTATCGCAGTTGCACGAGCAAGCTCGGCAGGCAATGCGGAGTGTAGCCAAGGCCTTACGGCCATCCGACTCCCCTCCAGGGAGTATGGAGAAGCTTGTAGAGCTGTTCAAGGGAGCGCGGCGGCATATCCGACTATGGAAGATATCGACTTGCTGAGAGGGTGCGCGAGAGGCCTGGGCCATGGTAAAAACACGATATACCAAGATGGATCCGAATCACATGGCCTGGGTCGGACCGCTAGGGTCAAATGGGGAAGAAATTCCCGTTAGTTTAATATATAACCAAGTAGAAGTAGCCGCCAAGTATTCCCAGCAGGATTGTAAGTTAGATAGCCTGCTGGACGGCATAGAGGAGGAAGTTTTTGAGTGACCGCCTACTCTTCAGAAACCCGTTCATTCATCTCAATGAAAGCACCAATGTCGGTGTCAAAACCGGTGGATCTCGGGTAGGGGTCCCGAACTGTGCGTCTAAGGTCGATGGTAACAGGAGACAGGGGACACGATGTTTACCCAGGTTCGGGCGCTCTCTGTGGAGGTAATACCCTACTTCCTACTTGATTGATCTTGATGAATATGAGTATTACAAGAGTTGATCTACCACGAGATCGTAATAGCTAAACCCTAGAAGTCTAGCCTGTATGACTATGGTAATGAGTATCTCCTCTTCCGGAGTAAGTCCTCTGGTTTATATAGACACCGAGAGGATCTAGGGTTACACAAGGTCGATTACAAAGGAAAAGAATCTATATATTCTGTCGCCAAGCTTGCCTTCCACGCCAAGGAGAGTCCCATCTGGACACGGGTGCAGTCTTCTTCATATCTTCATAGCCCATCAGTCCGGCCCATGGCTAACAGGCCAGACGCCCGAGGACCCCTTAGTTTTGGACTACCTCACTAGCCCCGAACCTGGCTTCAATGACGAGGAGTCCGGCGCGCAGATTTATCTTCGGCATTGCAAGGCGGGTTCCCTTCTTTCCGAACTCCAAGATAGTCTCCGGACGTGATGATTGTATTCGGATCTGTAACACTCACCGCACCCAACCGTAGAGAGAACATAATATTCCACGGGTCCAATACATTGATGACTTTTTACAACGTGACATCACGCCTGCCCGGTCATAATTTCGGACTGTTGTTTCGCCTGCGGCCCCACGTTCTGAAACGTGGTTGTCATTGACACGCCTTATCCAAGCAGAGATCGTGTCCCCTTATTAAGGGATTCTTTTATCAACACGGGCGTGGGTAACCCAACCGTCCTTAGGGTACAACTCCTTGGGAATAGGCAAGGTTTAAGGCCCGGGAGGAGGCGTTCGATATTCACAGCCTTTATAAAGGGGTACAGACCCGTCTTTCTTCTCCACACTTACTTCCTCCTCAACCCTTCTAACACCCAGGTTTCAATCTCCACGAGCCTCGGTCATGTCCAGACCCAGCCGTCAAGGCCGGTGGGCGGCTTCTTCTGTCACAGAGGAGGATATCGCGAAGCTTCGGGCGGCAAGATATCTGACCGCAGAAATCCTCCATCGGCTTCATGCGAAAGGGCAGGTTATTCCTACCCCTAGATCTGGCGAGAGGGTCGTGTTCGTTTCCCACTTCCTCCGAGGGTTAGGGTTCGCCCTCAATCCCTTCGTCCAGGGGCTCATGTTCTATTATGGACTTGATTTTCACGATCTCGCCCCGAACTCTGTTCTCCTCATCTCGGCGTTTATCGTCACGTGCGAAGCCTTCCTCCAAATTCCTCCACACTTCGGCTTATGGCTCAAGACCTTCAATGTGAAACCGCAAGTGATAGGGGGGAGCAGGCGGAGTGCGGTGGTGCCTCAGTTAGCAAGCTTACCAGCGTGATTTGGCTAAAAGGATCCTTCAAAGAATCTTCCGACTTATGGCAGCAGGAGTAGTTCTATATCACCGAGCCCCGTGGTTCCAAGTGGGCAGCTGTGCTTGCATTTCGATCCAACCCCCCAATTCAGCTTGCATCATGGATTAACTAGGGGTTAGGCTGGGGACCAGTTGACGAGGTGCGGACTCTTTAAAGCCGCATCCGAAGCCTCATTGAAAAGGATATCAATATCGCCAACGTTATTCAGGTAATGTTAGTCCGCCGGACCCTGCCGTGCCAGCGACGGCCCCTCCGCCTATGGGACTTTAACCCAGAAGGGCCACAGACTCTTCAGAACTTCTTCGGCACTATGCACGAAGGAATGTTGGAATTATTCTTCGGGAGACAAAAACAATGGCCGTACACCACCGAAGATACTGGCCTAGACTGTAACCATCCGGGCACCCCGGTAAGTAGTCATCCGCCGAACACCTCATAGTCAGATATCCCGTGATAAGATACTGAGCAAACCATCCTTTTCCAGGGCTGGATAAAGAAAGCGGAATGGATTAGGTGTCCGGTCCCTCTCCCCAAAGACTTAGTAGATTCCGTGTTAAAACGGATGCTGGCACCGGCACCGTACCAGATACCGGCAGGGGAGGGCAAGGTGGAGAGTGAGAAGACCCGGGATGACCTTCGTTCCGGAGGTAAATCAGATACTGAGTCCGGAGAGATCGATATTTCCTCGCCCGAAGACAAAGGTGAAAGAGAAGCCAATATCCCTTCTCCATTCAGGAGGAAAAGGACCGCCTCCGAAGGTTGTGAGGGGCGGCTCCTAAGAGAGGCAAGATGCCACCGTCGAACGGCTCGGGATTGGAAGGTGATGCCAGTGAACAGCTCCGTCATGAGGACAAGCCCTCAACCAAACCGTAAGTGAATCCGGGGTACTTTGATAGCGTCCCACTTCTTTCCTGTTACTGAAGAGATACGTAACATGCCTGTGTATTTTTAAAGTCCGGCACAGAGTTCTTCTGGGCACTCCTCTTCTTCGGGAGATCCCCTCCCAAATATGATGGAAAGCGAGATGCCTCCCCTGACCTCCTTGCCCAATAAGGCGGATGACTCTGAAGTGTCATCTCGGAGGGTTATTCTTGATCAACAAGCGGTGCAGGGGATGAAGGAGGCAGTACCCGAAGGTGGACCTCCAATCGTTCGGGATTCGGGGGCCAATAATGAAGGCCCCGGACTGTCCGGTTTTTCAGCCAACGATGATTCTGGAGACGAGTGAACAGGTTCCTTCAAAGGATGGTCGTGCTCCCAGAGCGGCTTCCGGAGACCCGGCGGATACATTGTGGGATATGCTACGAAAAGCATCTGTCTCGGAGGAACAACATACGTTGATGGGTACGGTGGTTGAGAAGATTCTGTCCGCGAAGAGCGGATTGAATGAAGCCTTCATGAGCCTGCTAAGAGGCTTCGAGGTTTGTAATATAATGTTTTCAACTATATTTTATTTGCAAAGATGCACCTGTGTATAGGTAGTAGCCCCTGAGCCTCGGGTTGGCTCCACATGGGAGGCGAACGGTGGATCAAGAAGAAATACTCAAGGACTAATCTGATTAACTGAAACACAGGCTGCTTCCCCCTGGCTACTTCCCAGACTACGGATATTGCCGAGCTGCAGCAGAAGCTTGATGTGGCAAGGGATGACATTGCGTTAATCAATATGCACATGGACGAGTCACAAGGTATGTATTTGGGGCAGTCCCTACACATACATTTTTGTTATATAAGCATGACGCTGAAGGTTATATACTGGTATATGCATGACTGCAGATGGTGCTGCCGCCGTTGAAATTCTTCGGGCGAAGCTGTCCCGGTCCAAGGAGCAGGCCCAGTTTAGTAATGCGGCTGCCAAGAAGGCATCGGCTGAGTTAAAAGCTGAACAAGCTGCTCGGCGCCAAGACGAGGAGAAGATATCCATGATGGCGCTCGAATTAAAAAATGCTGCTAGCCGCTGTGAAATTCTTGAGAAGGAAAGTGAAGCCAAAACGGCTGAACTTGACAAGGCCTTACGAGAGGCGAGAGAAGCGCGGTCTGAATCCAGAGCAGCCCGTGAGGAGATCCGGCAAGCTGGGGAGATTGCGTCCGGTAAGCCCTTTTTAGTACAGGCTAAGTACGGCGATCCGAACTATGCTCGGCTTAACCAAGTGTGGAGTTCCCCCGACGAGTTTCTAGACTTGCCGAAGAGTTCTTCCGATGCGGCGCAGTTTTATCAAGCGCGAGAGGGGGTATGCAACGGAGAAGATTTTCTGGTCACAATTTGGTGCATCAACGCGCCCTCTGCTGCTAAATGAACAGATGTCTCAATGGGCCGAGCTTCATAGGATATCCGGCACTGCTATGAAGACCGTCATGATCCGGCTGTGGCCGACTGAGCCTGTTCCGAATAGCTACTTCGGCTTGGTGCAGCGGCTCGTTGATGCGGTGCCACGTATCGACGCTGTGAAGCGGTCTGCGTGCATTGAGGGTACATGGATGGCCTTTGCCCGTGTCAAGACATTCCGGGGGAGGATGAAGGCCATCGATGTTGCGGCGAAGAGTCCACGCGAAGGCAAGGACCATTACGAACCGGAGCATTATGTCTTTCGAGCATTGACCCTCTATCAAGCGGGCGGCCTCTAGGACGTCTATGAGTCCGTCGAATCCGTGACCCCACTATCTATCTTAGGGGTGTGGCTCTGGGGTGTCTGCGGTGGGGTGGAAACAGAATAATCGCATTGCGTCCTGTCAAAACCTAGCGCGCAACAATGCGGTAGCGCGAGGCCGAGCCAGGGGGGAGGGGGAGGTGCTACCTCTTGAGCATGCGTTGGTTTTCCCTTGAAGAGGAAAGGGTGATGCAGCAAAGTAGCGTAAGTATTTCCCTCAGTTTTTGAGAGCCAAGGTATCAATCCAGTAGGAGGCCACACGCAAGTCCCTCGTACCTACACAAACAAATAAGAACCTTGCAACCAACGCAATAAAGGGGTTGTCAATCCCTTCACGGCCACTTGCAAAAGTGAGATCTGATAAAGATGATAAGATAATATTTTTGGTGTTTTTGTGATAAAGATTAAAAGTGAAGAGTGCAAAATAAACGGCAAAAGAAATAGCTAGTTGACGGGAGATTAATATGATGGAAGATAGACCCGGGGAACATAGGTTTCACTAGTGGCTTCTCTCAAGATAGCATAAGTATTACGGTGGGTGAACAAATTACTGTCGAGCAATTGATAGAATTGAGCATAGTTATGAGAATATCTAGGCATGATCATGTATATAGGCATCACGTCCGTGACAAGTAGACCGACTCCTGCCTGCATCTACTACTATTACTGCACACATCGACTGCTATCCAGCATGCATCTAGAGTATTAAGTTCATAAGAACAGAGTAACGCATTAGGTAAGATGACATGATGTAGAGAGATAAACTCAAGCAATATGATATAAAACCCATCTTTTTATCCTCGATGGCAACAATACAATACGTGTCATTTCCCTTACTGTCACTGGGATCGAGCACTGCATGATTGAACCCAAAGCTAAGCACTTCTCCCATTGCAAGAAAGATCAATGTAGTAGGCCAAACCAAACTGATAATTCGAAGAGACTTGCAAAGATAACCAATCATACATAAAAGAATTCAGAGAAGATTCAAATATTGCTCATAGATAATCTTGATCATAAACCCACAATTCATCGGATCTCGACAAACACACCGCAAAAAGAGTTACATCGAATAGATCTCCAAGAAGATTGAGGAGAACTTTTTATTGAGATCCAAAGAGAGAGAACAAGCCATCTAGCTAATAACTATGGACCCGAAGGTCTGAGGTAAACTACTCACACATCATCGGAGAGAGGCTATGGTGTTGATGTAGCAGCCCTCCATGATCAATGCCCCTCTGGCAGAGCGCCGGATAAGGCCCCAAGATGGGATCTCATGGGTACAGAAGGTTGCGGCAGGGGAAATAGGTTTCCGTGGTGCTCCTCGATGGTTTCGGGGTACGTAGGTATATATAGGAGGAAGAAGTAGGTCGGTGGAGCCATGATGGGCCCACGAGGGTGCAGGGCGCGCCGGGGGGGGGGGGGGTAGGCGCACCCCCTGCCTCGTGGCCTCCTCGTTCGTTTCTTATCGTCCACTCCAAGTCCTCTGGATCATGTTTGTTCCAAAAATCACGCTCCCGAAGGTTTCATCCGTTTGGACTCCGTTTGATATTCCTTTTCTGCGAAACACTGAAATAGGCAAAAAAACAGCAATTTGCACTGGGCCTTGGGTTAATAGGCTAGTCCCAAAAATAATATAAAAGTGTATAATAAAGCCCATTAAACATCCAAAACAGAATATATAATAGCATGGAGCAATCAAAAATTATAGATACGTTGGAGACGTATCAAGCATCCCCAAGCTTAATTCCTGCTCGTCCTCGAGTAGGTAAATGATAAAAACAGAATTTTTGATGTGGAATGCCACTTAGCATATTTCTCAATGTAATTTTCTTTATTGTGGCATGAATGTTCAGATCCGAAAGATTCAAGATAAAAGTTTAGTATTGACACAAAAATAATAATACTTCAAGCATACTAATCAAGCAATTATGTCTTCTCAAAATAACATAGCCAAAGAAAGCTCATCCCTATAAAATAATATAGTTTGGCCATGCTTCATTTTCGTCCCACAAGAATGCACTCATCTTGCACAACCCCGATGACAAGCCAAGCAATTGTTTCATACTTTAGTAATCTCAAACTTTTTCAACTTTGATGCAATACATGAGCGTGAGCCATGGATATAGCACTATGGGTGGAATAGAATATAATGATGGGAGTTGTGTGGAGAAGACAAAAATGGAGAAAGTCTCACATTGACGCGGCTAATCAACGGGCTAGGGAGATGCCCATCAATTGATGTCAATGCAAGGAGTAGGGATTGCCATGCAACGGATGCACTAGAGCTATAAATGTATGAAAGCTCAACAAAAGAAACTAAGTGGGTGTGCATCCAACTTGCTTGCTCACGAAGACCTAGGGCATTTGATAAAGCCCATTGTTGGAATATACAAGCCAAGTTCTATAATGAAAAATTCCCACTAGTATATGGAAGTGACAAAACAAGAGACTCTCTATCATAAAGATCAAGGTGCTACTTTGAAGCACAAGTATGGAAAAAAAAGATAGTAGCATTGCCCCTTTTTATTTCTCTTCTCTTTTTTTGGGCCTTCTTTTTTTGGTTGGCCTTTCTCTTTTTTTGGGACATTGCCCTATTACTACTGTTCATCACACTTCTATTTATTTACAACTCGATACTAGAACAAAATATGACTCTATATGAATGCCTTCGGCGGTGTACCGGGATGGCCAATGACTCATGAGTGACATGTATGAAAGAATTATGAACGGTGGTTTGCCACAAATACGATGTCAACTACATGATCATGCAAGGCAATATGACAATGACGATGCGTGTCATAATAACCGGAACGGTGGAAAGTTGCATGGCAATATATCTCGGAATGGCTATGGAAATGCCATAATAGGTAGGTATGGGGCTGTTTTGAGGAAGATATAAGGAGGTTTATGTGTGATAGAGCGTATCATATCACGGGGTTTGGATGCACCGGCGAAGTTTGCACCAACTCTCAAGGTGAGAAAGGGCAATGCACGGTACCGAAGAGGCTAGCAATGATGGAAGGTTGAGAGTGCGTATAATCCATGGACTCAACAGTAGTCATAAAGAACTCACATACTTATTGCAAAAATCTACAAGTCATCAAAAACCAAGCACTACGCGCATGCTCCTATGGGGATAGATTGGTAGGAAAAGACCATCGCTCGTCCCCAACCGCCACTCATAAGGATGACAATCAAAGAACACCTCATGCTTCAAATTTGTTACACAACGTTTACCACACGTGCATGCTACGGGACATGTGAACTTCAACACAAGTATTTCTCAAATTCACAACTACTCAACTAGCACAACTTTAAGATCACTATCTCCATATATCAAAACAATCATCAAGTATCAAACTTCTCTTAGTATTCAACGCACTTATATGAAAGTTTATTACTAATCTTGGATGCCTATCATATTAGGACTAATTTTATAACCAAAGCAAATTACCATGCTGTTCTAAACGACTCTCAAAATAATATAAGTGAAGCATGAGAGATCAATAATTTCTATAAAATAAAACCACTACCGTGCTCTAAAAGATATAAGTGAAGCACTAGAGCAAAATTGTTTAGCTCAAAAGATATAAGTGAAGCACAAAGAGTATTCTAATAAATTCCGAATAATGTGTGTCTCTCCCAAAAGGTGTGTACAGCAAGGATGATTGTGGTAAACTAAAAATCAAAGACTCAAATCATACAAGACGCTCCAAGCAAAACACATATCATGTGGTGAATAAAAATATAGCTCCAAGTAAAGTTAGCGATGGACGAAGACAAAAGAGGGGATGCCTTCCGGGGCATCCCCAAGCTTAGGCTTTTTGGTGTCCTTGGATTGTAACTTGGGGTGCCTTGGGCATACGCAAGCTTAAGCTCTTGCCACTCCTTGTTCCATAATCCATCAAATATTTACCCAAAACTTGAAAACTTCACAACACAAAACTCAACAGAAAATCTCATGAGCTCCGTTAGCGAAAGAAAGCAAAACACTACTTCAAGGTACTGTAATGAACTCATTCTTTATTTGTACTGGTGTTAAACCTACTTTATTCCAACTTCTCTATGGTTCATAAAATCCATTACTAGCCATAGATTCATTAAAATCAGCAAACAACACACGAAAAACAGAATCTGTCAAAAACAGAACAGTCTGTAGTAATCTGTATCTAACGCAAACTTCTGAAACTCACAAAAATCTACCAAAATAGGAAGACCTAGATAATTTGTTTATTGATCTACTGCAATTAGAATCATTATTTTATCACGTTCTGGTGATTTCTAACAATTGTTTTCGTGAACAGAAATTTCTGACTTTTTCTGCAAGATCAAATAACTATCATCCAAGAAGATCCTATAGGTTTTACTTGGCACAAACACTACTTAAAACATAAAACCACATCTAACCAGAGGCTAGATCAAATATTTATTCCTAAACAGAACCAAAAATCAAGAAATTAAAATAAAATTGGGTTTCCTCCCAACAAGCGCTATCGTTTAACGCCCCTAGCTAGGCATAAAGGATAGATCTAGGTATTGCCATCTTTGGTGTTGGGAAAGAAAAGATAAAATTTATTATCTATAGCATTTATATTTATATTTTGAGAAAGCACGTGGCCATTAATTGTGGAAGAAAGATTAAGCACGCTACGAAAATTTGCATCTAAGCGAGCTTTCATCTCTTTGATAATTTCGTTTTGGTAAAAGCACAAAAGAGAGGTGGATTCAACTTTCTCACTCATGGGGTGCCCAAATATAGTTTTCATCTTTTCATAGGTATCTATGGGATTCCCTTCAAGAAAAGCCTCTTCAAAAATAGAATCTAAAACTTGCTTGAATGAAGCGGGCAACCCAACATAAAAGCTTTTTAGGTATATCTCAATTTGATATTGGGGCACATGGCTAGCTCGGATCATTAAAAGCCTATCCCAAGCATCTTTCAAAGACTCATCAAGTAAATAACGAAAAATTCCGGGATCATCTTCATCGAAATTATTCAAACCCTCATTGATAATCCCGGTCAGGCTTTCCACAACATCATTATTTATGAGCTTAGAGAGGACAGAGGGACTATCCAAAGTATTAAAACCATGGAGAGAGCCCTCTTTGATTCGGCCATGGCATAAGAAAACAACGGGAAAGAGGCGAACGGAAAGAGAGGGAGAATAAAACTGCAAGGGTGAAGTGGGGGAGAGGAAAACGAGAGGCAAATGGCAAATTATTTAATGCGAGGGATAAGAGTTTGTGATGGGTACTTGGTATGTCTTGACTTGTGCGTAGACTCCCTGGCAACGGCGCCAGAAATCCTTCTTGCTACCTCTTGAGCATGCGTTGGTTTTCCCTTGAAGAGGAAAGGGTGATGCAGCAAAGTAGCATAAGTATTTCCCTCAGTTTTTGAGACCCAAGGTATCAATCCAGTAGGAGGCCACACGCAAGTCCCTCGTACCTACACAAACAAATAAGAACCTTGCAACCAACGCGATAAAGGGGTTGTCAATCCCTTCACGGCCACTTGCAAAAGTGAGATCTGATAAAGATGATAAGATAATATTTTTGGTATTTTTGTGATAAAGATTAAAAGTAAAGATTGCAAAATAAACGGCAAAAGAGATAGCTAGTTGACGGGAGATTAATATGATGGAAGATAGACCCCGGGGCCATAGGTTTCACTAGTGGCTTCTCTCAAGATAGCATAAGTATTACGGTGGGTGAACAAATTACTGTCGAGCAATTGATAGAATTGAGCATAGTTATGAGAATATCTAGGCATGATCATGTATATAGGCATCACGTCCGTGACAAGTAGACCGACTCCTGCCTGCATCTACTACTATTACTGCACACATCGACCACTATCCAACATGCATCTAGAGTATTAAGTTCATAAGAATAGAGTAACACATTAGGTAAGATGACATGATGTAGAGGGATAAACTCAAGCAATATGATATAAACCCCATCTTTTTATCCTCGATGGCAACAATACAATACGTGTCGTTTCCCCTACTGTCACTGGGATCAAGCACCGCATGATTGAACCCAAAGCTAAGCACTTCTCCCATTGCAAGAAAGATCAATCTAGTAGGCCAAACCAAACTGATAATTCGAAGAGACTTGCAAAGATAACCAATCATACATAAAAGAATTCAGAGAAGATTCAAATATTGCTCATAGATAATCTTATCATAACCCACAATTCACCGGATCTCGACAAACACACCGCAAAAAGAGTTACATCGAATAGATCTCCAAGAAGATCGAGGAGAACTTTGTATTGAGATCCAAAGAGAGAGAAGAAGCCATCTAGCTAATAACTATGGACCCGAAGGTTTTAGGTCAACTACTCACACATCATCGGAGAGAGGCTATGGTGTTGATGTAGCAGCCGTCCGTGATCAATGCCCCTCCGGCGGAGCGCCGGATAAGGCCCCAAGATGGGATCTCACGGGTACAGAAGGTTGTGGCGGTGGAAATAGGTTTCCGTGGTGCTCCTTGATGGTTTCGGGGTACGTAGTGTTGGGTAACGTAGTAATTTCAAAAAAATTCCTACGCACACGCAAGATCATGGTGATGCATAGCAACGAGAGGGGAGAGTGTTGTCCACGTACCCTCATAGACTGACAACGGAAGCGTTATCACAACGCGGTTGATGTAGTCGTACGTCTTCACGATCCGACCGATCAAGTACCGAACGTACGGCACCTCCAAGTTCTACACACGTTCAGCTCGATGACGTCCCTCGAACTCCGATCCAGCCGAGTGTTGAGCGAGAGTTTCGTCAGCACGACGGCGTGGTGACGATGATGATGTTCCACCGACGCAGGGCTTCGCCTAAGCTCCGCAACGGTATTATCGAGGTGTAATATGGTGGAGGGGGGCACCGCACACGGCTAAAATATCGTATATCAAGTGTGTATAGAGGTGCCCCCTGCCCCCGTATATAAAGGAGCAAGGGGGAGGCCGGCTGCCCTAGGCGCGCCAAGGAGAGAGGGGGAGTCCTCCTCCTAGTAGGAGTAGGACTCCCCTTTCCTAGTCCTACTAGGAAAAGAAGGGGGGAAGGAAAGAGAGGGAGAGGGAGAGGGAAAGGGGGCTGCGCCCCCCTCTCCTAGTCCAACTAGGACTCCTCCTGGGAGGGGGCGCGCCACCTCCTGGCTGCTGCCCTCTCTCTCCCCTCAAGGCCCACTAAGGCCCAATACTTCCCCGGGGGGTTCCGGTAACCCTCCGGCACTCCGGTTTAATCCGAAACTTCTCCAGAACACTTCCGGTGTCCGAATATAGTCGTCCAATATATCAATCTTTATTTCTCGACCATTTCGAGACTCCTCGTCATGTCCGTGATCACATCCGGGACTCCGAACAACCTTCGGTACATCAAAACATATAAACTCATAATATAACTGTCATCGTAACTTTAAGCGTGCGGACCCTTTGGGTTCGAGAACTATGTAGACATGACCGAGACACCTCTCCGGTCAATAACCAATAGCGGGACCTGGATGCCCATATTGGCTCCCACATATTCTACGAAGATCTTTATCGGTCAGACCGCATAACAACATACGTTGTTTCCTTTGTCATCGGTATGTTACTTGCCCGAGATTCGATCGTCGGTATCTCGATACCTAGTTCAATCTCGTTACCGGCAAGTCTCTTTACTCGTTCTGTAATACATCATCCCGCAACTAACTCATTAGTCACAATGCTTGCAAGGCTTATAGTGATGTGCATTACCGAGTGGGCCCAGAGATACCTCTCCGACAATCGCAGTGACAAATCCTAATCTCGAAATACGCCAACCCAACAAGTACCTTTGGAGACACATGTAGAGCACCTTTATAATCACCCATTTACGTTGTGACGTTTGTTAGCACACAAAGTGTTCCTCCGGTAAACGGGAGTTGCATAAGCTCATAGTCATAGGAACATGTATAAGTCATGAAGAAAGCAATAGCAACATACTAAACGATCGGGTGCTAAGCTAACGTAATGGGTCATGTCAATCACGTCATTCTCCTAATGAGGTGATCCCGTTAATCAAATGACAACTCATGTCTATGGCTAGGAAACATAACCATCTTTGATGAACGAGCTAGTCAGGTAGAGGCATACTAGTGACACTCTGTTTGTCTATGTATTTACACATGTATTATGTTTCCGGTTAATACAATTCTAGCATGAATAATAAACATTTATCATGATATAAGGAAATATATAATACTTTATTATTGCCTCTAGAGCATATTTCCTTCAGTCTCCCACTTGCACTAGAGTCAATAATCTAGTTCACATCGCCATGTGATTTAACATCAATAATTCACATCACCATGTGATTAACACCCATAGTTCACATCTCTATGTGACCAACACTCAAAGGGTTTACTAGAGTCAATAATCTAGTTCACATCGCTATGTTATTAACACCCAAAGAGTACTAAGGTGTGATCATGTTTTGATTGTGATATAATTTTAGTCAACGGGTCTGTCACATTCAGATCCGTAAGTATATTTGCAAATTTCTATGTCTGCAATGCTCTGCACGGAGCTACTCTAGCTAATTGCTCCCACTTTCAATATGTATCTAGACCGAGACTTAGAGTCATCTAGATTAGTGTCAAAACTTGTATCGACGTAACCCTTTACGACGAACCTT
This sequence comes from Triticum aestivum, assembly GCF_018294505.1. NCBI lineage: Eukaryota > Viridiplantae > Streptophyta > Magnoliopsida > Poales > Poaceae > Triticum > Triticum aestivum. Next base: position 253,965,570 of record NC_057799.1, read on the forward strand.
TTGTCACTTCCATAATCGAGAAACATGTCCTTATTCCACTAAGGATAATTTTGAGCGCTGTCTAATGATCTACTCCTAGATCACTATTGTACTCCCTTGCCAAGATCAGTGTAGGGTATACAATAGATCTGATACACAGCATGGCATACTTTATAGAACCTATGGCCAAGGCATAGGGAATGACTTTCATTCTCTTTCTATCTTCTGCTGTGGTCGGGCTTTGAGTCTTACTCAATTTCACACCTTGTAACACAGGCAAGAACTCTTTCTTTGACTGTTCTATTTTGAACTACTTCAAAATCTTCTTAAGGTATGTACTCAACTTATCAAGCGTTTTGATCTATCTCTATAGATCTTGATGCTCAATATGTAAGCAGCTTCACCGAGGTCTTTCTTTTGAAAAACTCGTTTCAAACACTCCTTTATGCTTTGCAGAATAATTCCACATTATTTCTGATTAACAATATGTCATTCACATATACTTATAAGAAATGCTGTAGTGCTCCCACTCACTTTCTTGTAAATACAGGCTTCACCGCAAGTCTGTATAAAACTATATCCTTTGATCAACTTATCAAAGTGTATATTCCAACTCCGAGATGCTTGCACCAGTTCATAGATGGATCGCTGGAGCTTGCATATTTTGTTAGCACTTTTAGGATTGACAAAACCTCCTGGTTGCATCATATACAACTCTTCTTTAATAAATCCATTAAGGAATGTAGTTTTGTTTATCCATTTGCCATATTTCATAAAATGCGGCAATTGCTAACATGATTCAGACAGACTTAAGCATAGATACGAGTGAGAAACTCTCATCGTAGTCAACACCTTGAACTTGTCGAAAAACCTTTTTGCGACAATTCTAGTTTTGTAGATAGTAACACTACTATCAGCGTCCATCTTCCTCTTGGCGATCCATTTATTCTCAATTGCTTGCCGATCATCGGGCAAGTCAACCAAAGTCCACACTTTGTTCTCATACATGGATCTCATCTCAGATTTCATGGCCTCAAGCCATTTTGCGGAATCTGGGCTCACCATCGCTTCTTCATAGTTCGTAGGTTCGTCATGGTCTAGTAACATAACCTCCAGAACAGGATTACCGTACCACTCTGGTGCGGATCTTACTCTGGTTTACCTACGAGGTTTGGTAGTAACTTGATCTGAAGTTACATGATCATCATCATTAACTTCCTCACTAATTGGTGTAGGAGTCACAGGAACAGATTTCTGTGATGAACTACTTTCCAATAAGGGAGCAGGCACAGTTACCTCATCAAGTTCTACTTTCCTCCAACTCACTCCTTTCAAGAGAAACTCCTTCTCTAGAAAGGATCCATACTAAGCAACGAATGTCTTGCCTTCGGATCTGTGATAGAAGGTGTACCCAACTGTCTCCTTTGGGTATCCTATGAAGACACATTTCTCCGATTTGGGTTTCAGCTTATCAGGATGAAACTTTTCACATAAGCATCGCAACCCCAAATTTTAAGAAACGACAACTTTGGTTTCTTGCCAAACCACAGTTCATAAGATGTCGTCTCAACGGATTTAGATGGTACCCTATTTAACGTGAATGCAGCTGTCTCTAATGCATAACCCCAAAACGATAGTGGTAGATCGGTAAGAGACATCATATATCGCACCATATCTAATAAAGTACGGTTACGATGTTCGGACACACCATTACACTGTGGTGTTCCAGGTGGCGTGAGTAGTGAAACTATTTCACATTGTTTTAACTGAAGGCCAAACTCGTAACTCAAATATTTTACCTCTGCGATCATATCGTAGAAACTTCTATTTTCTTGTTACGATGATTCTCCACTTCACTCTGAAATTCTTTGAACTTTTCAAATGTTTCAGACTTGTGTTTCATCAAGTAGATATACCCATATCTGCTCAAATCATCTGTGAAGGTCAGAAAATAATGATACCTGCTACGAGCCTCAATATTCATCGGACCACATACATCTGTATGTATGATTTCCAACAAATCTGTTGCTCTCTCCATAGTTCCGGAGAACGGCGTTTCAGTCATCTTGCCCATGAGGCACGGTTCGCAAGCATCAAGTGATTCATAATCAAGTGATTCCAAAATCCCATCAGTATGGAGTTTCTTCATGCGCTTTACACCAATATGACCTAAACGGCAGTGCCACAAATAAGTTGCACTATCATTATTAACTTTGCATCTTTTGGCTTCAATATTATGAATATGTGTATCACTACGATCGAGATCCAACAAACCATTTTCGTTGGTGTGTATGACCATAGAAGGTTTTTATTCATGTAAACAGAACAACAATTGTTCTCTAACTTAAATGAATAACCATATTGCAATAAACATGATCAAATCATATTCATGCTCAACGCAAACACCAAATAACACTTATTTAGTTTCAACACTAATCCCGAAAGTACAGGGAGTGTGCGATGATGATCATATCAATCTTGGAACTACTTCCAACACACATCGTCACCTCGCCTTTTACTAGTCTCTGTTTATTCTGCAAGTCCCGTTTCGAGTTACTACTCTTAGCAACTGAACCAGTATCAAATACCGAGGGGTTGCTATAAACACTAGTAAAGTACACATCAATAACATGTATATCCAATATACCTTTGTTCACTTTGCCATCCTTCTTATCCACCAAATAGTTGGGGTAGTTCCGCTTCCAGTGACCAGTCCCTTTGCAGTAGAAGCACTTAGTCTCAGCTTAGGACCAGACTTAGGCTTCTTCACTTGAGCAGCAACTTGCTTGCCGTTCTTCTTGAAGTTCCCCTTCTTCCCTTTGCCCTTTTCTTGAAACTAGTGGTCTCGTCAACCATCAACACTTGATGTTTTTCTTGATTTCTACCTTCGTCGATTCCAGCATCACGAAGAGCTCGGGAATTACTTTCGTCATCCCTTGCATACTGTAGTTCATCACGAAGTTCTACTAACTTGGTGATGGTGACTAGAGAATTCTGTCAATCACTATTTTATCTGGAAGATTAACTCCCACTTGATTCAAGCGATTGTAGTACCCAGACAATCTGAGCACATGCTCACTAGTTGAGCGATTCTCCTCCATCTTTTAGCTATAGAACTTGTTGGAGATTTCATATCTCTCAACTCGGGTATTTGCTTGAAATATTAACTTCAACTCCTGGAACATCTCATATGGTCCATGATGTTCAAAACGTCTTTGAAGTCCCGATTCTAAGCCGTTAAGCATGGTGCACTAAACTATCAAGTAGTCATCATATTGAGCTAGCCAAACGTTCATAACGTCTGCATCTGCTCCTGCAATAGGTCTGTCACCTAGCGGTGCATCAAGGACATAATTTTTCTGTGCAGCAATGAGGATAATCCTCAGATCACGGATCCAATCCGCATCTTTGCTACTAACATCTTTCAACATAATTTTTTTCTCTAGGAACATATCAAAAATAAACACAGGGAAGCAACAACGCGAGCTATTGATCTATAACATAATTTGCAAAATACTATCAGGACTAAGTTCATGATAAATTTAAGTTCAATTAATCATATTACTTAAGAACTCCCACTTAGATAGATATCCCTCTAATCATCTAAGTGATTACGTGATCCAAATCAACTAAACCATGTCCGATCATCACGTGAGATGGAGTAGTTTCAATGGTGAACATCACTATGTTGATCATATCTACTATACGATTCACGCTCGACCTTTCGGTCTCCGTGTTCTGAGGCCATATCTGCATATGCTAGGCTCGTCAAGTTTAACCTGAGTATTCCTCGTGTGCAACTGTTTTGCACCCGTTGTATTTGAATGTAGAGCCTATCACACCTGATCATCACGTGGTGTCTCAGCACGAAGAACTTTCGCAACGGTGCATACTCAGGGAGAACACTTTTATCTTGAAATTTTAGTGAGAGATCATCTTATAATGCTACCGTCAATCAAAGTAAGATAAGATGCATAAAGGATTAACATCACATGCAATCAATATAAGTGATATGATATGGCCATCATCATCTTGTGCTTGTGATCTCCATCTCCGAAGCACCGTGTTCGTGATCTCCATCTCCGAAGCACCGTCATGATCACCATCGTCACCGGCGCGACACCTTGATCTCCATCATAGTATCGTTGTCATCTCGCCAACTAACTTTTACGACTATCACTACTGCTTAGTGATAAAGTAAAACTATTACATGGTGATTGCATCTCATACAATAAAGCGACAACCATATGGCTCCTGCCAGTTGCCGATAACTCGGTTACAAAACATGATCATCTCATACAATAAATTATATCACATCATGTCTTGACCATATCACATCACAACATGCCCTGCAAAACCAAGTTAGACGTCCTCTACTTTGTTGTTGCAAGTTTTACGTGGCTGCTACGGGCTTAGCAAGAACCGTTCTTACCTACGCATCAAAACCACAACGATAGTTTGTCAAGTTGGTGCTGTTTTAACCTTCGCAAGGACCGGGCGTAGCCACACTCGGTTCAACTAAAGTGACAGAGACAGACACCCGCCAGTCACCTTTAAGCAACGAGTGCTCCGAACGGTGAAACCAGTCTCGCGTAAGCGTACGCGTAATGTCGGTCCGGGCCGCTTCATCTCACAATACCGCTGAACCAAAGTATGACATGCTGGTAAGCAGTATGACTTATATCGCCCACAACTCACTTGTGTTCTACTCGTGCATAACATCAACGCATAAAACCAGGCTCGGATGCCACTGTTGGGTAACGTAGTAATTTCAAAAAAATTCCTACGCACACGCAAGATCATGGTGATGCATAGCAACGAGAGGGGAGAGTGTTGTCCATGTACCCTCGTAGACTGACAGCGGAAGCGTTATCACAACGCAGTTGATGTAGTCGTACGTCTTCACGATCCGACCGATCAAGTACCGAACGTACGGCACCTCCAAGTTCTACACACGTTCAGCTCGATGACGTCCCTCGAACTCCGATCCAGCCGAGTGTTGAGGGAGAGTTTCGTCAGCACAACGGCACGGTAACGATGATGATGTTCCACCGACGCAGGGCTTCGCCTAAGCTCCGCAACGGTATTATCGAGGTGTAATATGGTGGACGGGGGCACCGCACACGGCTAAAATATCGTATATCAAGTGTGTATAGAGGTGCCCCCTGCCCCCGTATATAAAGGAGCAAGGGGGAGGCCGGCTGCCCTAGGCGCGCCAAGGAGAGAGGGGGAGTCCTCCTCCTAGTAGGAGTAGGACTCCCCTTTCCTAGTCCTACTAGGAAAAGAAGGGGGGAAGGAAAGAGAGGGAGAGGGAGAGGGAAAGGGGGCTGCGCCCCCCTCTCCTAGTCCAACTAGGACTCCTCCTGGGAGGGGGCGCGCCACCTCCTGGCTGCTGCCCTCTCTCTCCCCTCAAGGCCCACTAAGGCCCAATACTTCCCCGGGGGGTTCTGGTAACCCTCCGGCACTCCGGTTTAATCCGAAACTTCTCCGGAACACTTCCGGTGTCCGAATATAGTCGTCCAATATATCAATCTTTATTTCTCGACCATTTCGAGACTCCTCGTCATGTCCGTGATCACATCCGGGACTCCGAACAACCTTCGGTACATCAAAACATATAAACTCATAATATAACTGTCATCGTAACTTTAAGCGTGCGGACCCTTTGGGTTCGAGAACTATGTAGACATGACCGAGACACCTCTCCGGTCAATAACCAATAGCGGGACCTGGATGCCCATATTGGCTCCCACATATTCTACGAAGATCTTTATCGGTCAGACCGCATAACAACATACGTTGTTCTCTTTGTCATCGGTATGTTACTTGCCCGAGATTCGATCGTCGGTATCTCGATACCTAGTTCAATCTCGTTACCGGCAAGTCTCTTTACTCGTTCCGTAATACATCATCCCGCAACTAACTCATTAGTCACAATGCTTGCAAGGCTTATAGTGATGTGCATTACCGAGTGGGCCGAGAGATACCTCTCCGACAATCGGAGTGACAAATCCTAATCTCGAAATACGCCAACCCAACAAGTACCTTTGGAGACACATGTGGAGCACCTTTATAATCACCCATTTACGTTGTGACGTTTGGTAGCACACAAAGTGTTCCTCCGGTAAACGGGAGTTGCATAATCTCATAGTCATAGGAACATGTATAAGTCATGAAGAAAGCAATAGCAACATACTAAACGATCGGGTGCTAAGCTAACGTAATGGGTCATGTCAATCACGTCATTCTCCTAATGAGGTGATCCCGTTAATCAAATGAGAACTCATGTCTATGGCTAGGAAACATAACCATCTTTGATTAACGAGCTAGTCAGGTAGAGGCATACTAGTGACACTCTGTTTGTCTATGTATTCACACATGTATTATGTTTCCGGTTAATACAATTCTAGCATGAATAACAAACATTTATCATGATATAAGGAATATATAATAATTTATTATTGCCTCTAGGGCATATTTCCTTCACGTAGGTATATATAGGAGGAAGAAGTAGGTCGGTGGAGCCACGAGGGGCCCACGAGGGTGCAGGGCGCGCCGGGGGGGGGGGGGGGGGTAGGCGCGCCCCCTGCCTCGTGGCCTCATCGTTCGTTTCTTATCGTCCACTCCAAGTCCTCTGGATCATGTTTGTTCCAAAAATCACGCTCCCGGACGTTTCATTCCGTTTGGACTCCGTTTGATATTCCTTTTCTGCGAAACACTGAAATAGGCAAAAAAAAAACAGCAATTTGCACTGGGCCTTGGGTTAATAGGTTAGTCCCAAAAATAATATAAAAGTGTATAATAAAGCCCATTAAACATCCAAAACAGAATATATAATAGCATGGAGCAATCAAAAATTATAGATACGTTGGAGACGTATCAAGCATCCCCAAGCTTAATTCCTGCTCGTCCTTGAGTAGGTAAATGATAAAAACTGAATTTTTGATGTGGAATGCTACTTATCATATTTCTCAATGTAATTTTCTTTATTGTGGCATTAATGTTTAGATCCGAAAGATTCAAGATAAAAGTTTAGTATTGACATAAAAATAATAATACTTCAAGCATACTAATCAAGCAATTATGTGTTCTCAAAATAACATAGCCAAAGAAAGATCATCTCTATAAAATAATATAGTTTGGCCATGCTTCATTTTCGTCACACAAGAATGCTCTCATCTTGCACAACCCCGATGACAAGCCAAGCAATTATTTCATACTTTAGTAATCTCAAACTTTGTCAACTTTGACGCAATACATGAGCGTGAGCCATGGATATAGCACTATGGGTGGAATAGAATATAATGATGGGAGTTGTGTGGAGAAGACAAAAATGGAGAAAGTCTCACATTGACGCCGCTAATCAATGGGCTAGGGAGATGCCCATCAATTGATGTCAATGCAAGGAGTAGGGATTGCCATGCAACGGATGCACTAGAGCTATAAATGTATGAAAGCTCAACAAAAGAAACTAGGCATACAAGGCTTCCAGCCGTTTGAAGAAGGCCAACACCATAGCGTCCTCACTGTCCTTGTAGATACCTATGTACATGATTCGCTCGTACACATGGATGTGTAGGTCTATGGTTTCTTGCATCGCGAGGCACCTCACGGTGAGCGCGACCTCCAGGTGGACATTCTTCGTGGCGTCAGCGGGCCGTCGCAGGACCACCAGTGCTTGAAAGAGGTTCCGACCATGGAGGCCGATTAGGGTGGCAGGCAATGAGGAGCCCAAACACACGGGTTGGAGGAATACGGCGATGTCGTCCGTGAGCTTCTTGACGACGGTGAACCTGTTGGTGGTGTGAACGATCATCTGGTCGTACCGAGAGTCGTAGCTGGAGTCCATGGCGGCCATCCACCAGCCTGTCGCCAACACCGTGTGGAGACGATCCATGGTGCCATGCCGCAAGCCGGCATCGTGGACCATCTGGCACAGCCGCTGGCCGCTCGCGCACATCGCCGCCATGGGTCTGGAGTGAGCACTTTTGCGCTTATCAGTGTAGGTGCTTAGGCACATGCTTAGGTGCGTATGATGTGGTAGATGCATTGGAATGGAGGGGCATCTTTATATGAGTGCAAACTGTGTTGCATTCACATCGTGCTACCTCTTTTCCCGGTCCTCCTCCCATTACTTCCCTCATGCATTCACGCGATGCTAATTGAAGGAGGATGCATGATTGGTCGTTCAACATTTCGGGAACCGCTACCCTCTCCCTCGTTTGCATTAAAGCCGTATCGGGAATTGTGCCGCCCGCTGTCAAATCGAATAGTACTGCGCTGACCGCTGCACGCCCGGCTGAACATGCCTCCTCGCCTCCATCTATGCTTAATTACTGAATTTTAGTTGCAAAAATTAGATACTGCTAGTGCTTTTTAGCTTCATATTTTGACAAATCGCAGTGTTACAAGGTAGGAAAATGGCAATGTTACTAGATCAACAAATGTCAATCTTTCTAGTTTGACAAATGGCAACATACCCAATATGACAGATGCAAATCGCACCAAATTGTTTGTAAGTGATTCACACGGGTCATCCAAAAGAACCGTTAGTGTTCAAGAGATGCATAATATAAATCCTGCTCTCACTTTGCATACGGCTGTTCTATCTAAAACGTTTGCAATCAAGAGCCATTAAAACCTATAGCCATTAAAACCAAGACACGTGGCATCACGTGAATGGTTAAAATAACGCACACGGTTTGAATTATACAAATGTTTGAGATATTAAAGTGGCAGCTATTTTTTCAAAATGCCTTTGTTGGCTGTTATTCGAGTGCGCCTTCTCTCAAAATAGACAAGAAAAATACCACAACATGTCGGGTGTCATTCCATAATAGCATGCCAACTTTCATGAATTTCAGACGAGTTTTGGATTTACTAGAATTTAAAAACAAAGTATCTCAACGTTTTGCCGGCAATAAACGGCGCCCTGGTGTTTGAAATTCATTCCCATTTCTTGCATTGGACCTAAGCATGCACCCAAGGACAAAGATTAGATTTTTCAACCAATTCATATGCACTGGAGCATGTGCATGTAGTTCGTATTTGAATTATGCACATAAATGCATTGAGAACTCAGTTAATTCGTAAAAATGTCCAAACGAACCCCGAAAAATGACAAAAATTAACGCAACACTCGTGTTGTTCTGTGTTGACAGGCGAATATTTTTGAAAGCAATAAGAGGCAATGGATATCGTTTCGTCCCCAAAGGTGGGGCGTTCCCTATCGAAACCATCATGCTTCTTGTGAGAAGCATATACCCAAACCTGCCACAAATGGGACAAAAAATTTACCACGACATGTTGATGCCATTCCATGAAAGCACACCAAGTTTCATGAATTTCAGACGAGTTTTGCATTTACTAGAATTTAAAAACAAAGTATCTCAACATTTTGCCGGCAATTAACGTTGCCCTGGTGTTTGAAATTCATTCCAATTTCTTGCATGGGACCTAAGCATGCACCCAAGGACACATATTTGACTTTTCAACCAATTTATATGCATTAGAGCATGTGCATGTAGTTCAAATTTGAATTATGCACATAAATGCATTGAAAACTCAATTAATGCATAAAAATGTCCAAAGGAACCCTGAAAAATCCCAAAAATTGACACAACACTCCTATTGTTCTATGTTGACACGAGAAAAAATTTGAAAGCAATAAGAGGCAATGGATATCATTTCGTCCCCAAAGGTGGGCCGTTCCCTACCGAAACCATCATGCTTGTTGTGAGAAGCTCTTGTTTGTGAGAGGCATATCCCCAAACCTTCCCAAAATGGGACAAAAAATTTACCACGGCATGTTGATGCCACCCCATGATAGCATGCCAAGTTTCATGAATTTCCGACGAGTTTTGGATTTACTAGAATTTAACAACCAGGTATCTCAATGTTTGCGGTCGAGTGACCGTGCCCTGGTGTTAGACATTCATTCCCATTTCTTGCATTCGACCTAAGCATGCACCCAAGGACACAGATTTGAATTTTCAACCAATTTATATGCATTAGAGCATGTGCATGTAGTTCAAATTTGAAGTATGCACATAAATGCATTGAAAACTCAATTAATGCATAAAGATTTCCAAACGAACCTCGCAAAATCCCAAAAATCGACACAACACTCCTGCTGTTCTATGTTGACATGAGAAAAAATTTGAAAGAAATAAGAGGCAATGGATATCGTTTCGTTCCCAAACGTGGGACGTTCCCTAGCGAAACCATCCGGCTTGTTGTGAGAAGCTCTGGTTTGTGAGAAGCATATCCCCAAACCTGCCCCAAATGGGATAAAAAAATTACCACGGCATGCCAAGTTTCATGAATTTCAGACGATCTTTGGATTTACTCGAATTTAAAAACCAGGTATCTCAATGTCTGCGGCCGAGTGACCGTGGCAGGGTGTTTGACATTCATTCCCTTTTCTTGCATGGGACCTAAGCATGCAACCAAGGACATAGATTTGAATTTTCAACCAATTTATATGCATTAGAGCATGTGCATGTAGTTCAAATTTGAATTATGCACATAAATGCATTGAGAACTCAGTTAATGCATAAAAATGTCCAAACGAACCCCAAAAATCACAAAAAATAACACAACACTCCTGTTGTTCTATGTTGACACGAGAATTTTTTTTAAAGCAATAAGAGGCAATGGATATCATTTCGTCCACAAAGGTGGGGCGTTCCCTACTGAAACCATCATGCTTGTTGTGAGAAGCTGTGGTTTGTGAGAAGCATATAACCAAACCTACCCCAAATGGGACAAAAAAATTACCACGGCATGTTGATGCTGCTCCATGATCGCATGCCAAGTTTCATGAATTTCAGACGAGTTTTGGATTTACTAGAATTTAAAAACAAGGTATCTCAGTGTTTGCGGCCGAGTGACGGTGGCAGGGTGTTTGACATTCATTCCCATTTCTTGCATGGGACCTAAGCATGCACCCAAGGACAAAGATTTGATTTTTCAACCAATTTATATGCACTCGAGCATGTGCATGTAGTTCAAATTTGAATTGTGCACATAAATGCATTGAAAACTCAGTTAATGCATAAAAATGTCCAAACGAACCCTGAATAATTCCGATTCTTTTATGACACACATATAGTTGCATGTTCACTATAGATAAAAGGTCTAGCGATTCAAACACCGTCCATGGCCGCTGTGGCCCCATTATGTAATTCAAATCAAGACGAAAAATTAAGTAGATCCCACACAGTTTATTATAACCAACCATGTGAGATGCAGCACAAAATATCTTGGAGCACCATCGGAGTATAGTACGCATACGGCTTACGCGAGAAGGTGCGACGGCTATAGTCCACAGCCTTCTTTGAATAAGGGACCATGTCTGATGACACTTTGCGCGCCAGTTTTTTCGCTGAAGCGATTCCAAATGTTCGGCTTCGGCGAAAATATCTACCTCCCCATCCCCTCCCCCTTACCAAAAGCCACATTTCCCCTTTTTCCGCCTTCCTTTCTAAGTTGAAACCTTCACTCCTTGCTTGCAGCGCCGCTTCCTCGCCGGCGACCCTCCTTCACGCTGCTCGGCCTCACCTATCCAGGCAGGTAATCCACACCTGACCCCCATCCTCCTCCTCCTTCCACATCCCACATGCCCCGACCGCCGGCGCAAGCGCGACACTTTCCACCCAAATCACTGACCCCTCCACCAAATAAGCGCCGCCCTAAGCCATGGTGCACACAGTATAGCTAGGATCTCAAGGAGAATTTGGCTGCGGAGAAGCAAATCGCGGCCGCACGCGCGGATGAGGTCGCGATGGCTGCTATTCGTGCCGACCCCCAGATCTTGGAGGAGCAACTCGCCATCGAGGCCACCGTTGATGCCTCGCGCGTTGACTCCGTGATGCGGTTGGCTGCTTTAAACAACAGTTCGTGGCGTTTTCTCGAGGCCACCGTCGGTGCCTTCGACGAAGACTACGAGGTGTTTTCTCAGCGTGCACGTGCTTACCTCATCTCGAGAGCCAGCAGGTTGGTGCCCGGAGCGGCTCAGGCAACTCACCACTACAACTAGGGCACCCACGATGTGGAGGCCTCGCCCTCTTCCATGTCCAAGGAGCCAATCGTCATTGATATCTCCGACAATGAGGAGTAGCTTGTGTTATTAGCTCACTATAAGGACCCATGTTCAGTTTGCTAGCTACTGCCTTTCCTTAACAAATTATAGTGAATTGTGCTATCTACTTTTACCATGCAATCTTCTGCTATAGTGTATATATTCTATATGTCGTGCAATGTGGTGTTCAGTTAACTGCTTGGTTCAATTCTGCAAATGTGATGTTCAATTCTTGAGGGTGCAATATTTCCAAGTTCTTAAGCATGCTTGGTTTGGTTAACTGTCTGATCTTCTATTACGAGTATGTTATATAGTGCAATGTGGTGCTCAGTTAACGTTTGGTTCATTTGTTGTGGTGTTTAGTTAACTGCTTGGTTCAATTTTGCAATGCGATGTTCAATTGTTGTGGCTACATTCTGTTATTGTATACCATGTGAGGATTAAATCGAATTTGGCTGTACTAAATACATGAGAAACAAATACAATTGCTATATTTCCAAGTTGTTAAGCATGCCTGGTTTGGTTAACCGTCTGATCTTCTATTAGGAGTATGTTATATTGTGCAATGTGGTTCTCAGTTAACGTTTGGTTCATTTGTTGTGGTGTTTAATTAACTGCTTGGTTCAGTTCTGTAATGCAATGTTCAATTGTTGTGGCTGCATTCTGTTATTGTATACCATGTGAGGAATAAATTGAATTTGGTTGCACTTAATACATGAGAAACATATACAAGTGCTATATTTCCTAGTTCTTAATCATGCTTGGTATGGATAAATGGGTTTTCCATGTGGCTTGAATTAATCGGATGAATCTGCAATGTGCTTATTTATCATCAACATATTTTACTGATAGCATGCGAACCCTTACTTAACCTGATGACTAACTACCTTATATGTGTTGCAGGGAAACAATGGGAAGCACTGAGGTTTACAAGATGGTACTAACTATTATACCTTGCCTTTTTTATTCCCTTGCCCCATTTCCAATATAGAGAAGATATTTATGCACATCCTTGTTTTCAGGCTTCACTGATGATTACCTCTGAAACCACCTCTGTGGTCAGGAGGCGAGGAAAGTTTTCATACAACACCCACGGTTCAATATTGAAGTGTTCCTGAAGAGGTCGAAGGATGGACGGTCAATCATCCACAGGCACTGGCCTAAAGTTGCAAAGACCTTCAACATGAATGAAGGCTCAATATTCGCCTTCCGCTTAAGCAGCTTTCCAGATGAGATGCATCTCTCTATGTACCATCTATGATGCTAATTTTGAAAGGTTCTAGATGTTGCATGTGAAACTTGGTGCTGGTGCAGTTGTGTAATGGGCTAGCTGAGTGCTGAAGCTATATCATGTTGTACTCTGATGTATTTCAATTATGAAATCCTGCTTCCTTAATATGGAAATGGAATAAATTATGTGCTTAATATGAATGTCAATTAGATTAGTAAATGGATTATTAATACTAGGGAAATTAGCCCGCTAATTGGCCAATTAGCGGTTTTCCTATTGCAAACGGTTATTGAGAAAACACCATGGGCGATGACCTCGGGCAATGCACACAGTTTCTAGGAATAAACCGTGTTGGATCAATGAACAATCACACACAACATTCTCTTGAAAACTGTTTGCGTCACGCCACCTTGCGCAAACGTTTACCTTGGAGTGACTGTGTGGGATGTATATACGAACGGAAACGTTTAGCGGTGACTGACTGTGTGGGATGTACTTACGACCAGAAATGATTTCGCCTGTATAATTGTATTTTTTTTTTGCACTACTGCACGTATTGCTGTATTTGAGTGCTCGCCGGTCGCACACGACCTCATTTTGCCGAGTGTGTGTGCCAGGAGGGCATATCCTCGACAGTTTCTGGGTCATGTGGGAAGGACCCCCCTATTGCCCACACTCACTAGGTGACGGTTCCGAACGCCGTCACGGAAAGGGGCTAAAAACCTGTATAGCACCGACGCGTACCAGTGATTGCTTAGGTTGCTTCGAGCCTTGAGAAAAATTTAAGCCTCGAGGATCTTGCTTCTGTAGCTCTTGCTTCACCTAGTATGTGCAACTCCTTTTCTTTTTATTTTAAATTCTCAAGCTATGGTTTTTTAATTTGTTCCTGTAGTGTGTTTTTGTATTTGTTCCTGACTATTTTCCTTTTTGCTATGTTTTTTGTGTTCTTGCAGATGTATCAACGTAGGAGGAAGCTGTGAACACCATGAACGATGTTGTATCTCAGTTGGGTGTGGCGGAAAACACTGCTGCAGCAGAGCAGGGGGCTCCATTAGTTGAAGGTTGTGATTCCGCTTCGGAGCCTTTGTGATCTCTTCAGATGTTAGAGACGCAGTCCCAGTCTGTTGATGGTACTGAACCTGTCACGCAAGCTGGGGATGTGCCCCTTTAGCTTCTTCTAGAGGATCAACGCAAGAGGAAGAAGCAAGAAGCTTTTGACAAGATGATGGCGGCCCGCGTTCAGAAAGGTTCTGATGTTCCTGAATCTGGTGATGTTGCTGAACTCACGGTTGGGCATTGCTCTCTTGCTGAAGAAGGCTTGCCGTGTGGCACTGATGGCATGGTTGTCCCTGTGAAGAAGAAAATCAAGAAGACCACGGTGAGGAAGCATTTAGTTAGTGAAGTTACTCCTCGAAGGAGCCCACGGGTTTCAAGGGTTGCAGAACTTTCTGAAGAGGAAGGGCTAGCCCTCGGTGGTACGTCACGTCGTAGTCCTCGTGTGCTTGCCACTGCGGCGCCTACACCTTCTCCGCTTGGTGCTGGTGCATCTGGTAAGGGCAAGAAATGCGGTGTTAAGCGCAAGGTTGCACCAGCAAAGGTTAACAAGGGTTGCAAGACACGTTCTCGTGTTAATCCAGAGGACCAGGGTGATGCTGATTTCAACGCTGATGACGATGATGATGCTGCTGCTGCTGATCAGGTATGAATCTCTCATGTTTACTGGTTTTGAGAACATTTGTAGATTTGTTGCTATATTTGTGTTTGTAGGAGTGCCTTGGTGTACATAGCTGACCTTCTGCTTCATATACACGAATAAATTAGCTGAAAAGCTTGGTTTGTATGGTATTACTGCCTTTGTGTACATAGATGAACTTCTGGATATATACATGAAGAAATTAGCTTAACTTCTTTCTATACATGGTTTTTAATGCCTTGGTGTACATGGTTGAACTTCTGCTATGTAAATTTCTAACATTTTGAAAGCATCTTAACTTCTGGTCATACATGGTTGTCCTGCCTATGTAGACGTAGTTGGACTTCTGAAATGTATTGCCTATGTAAACATTAGTGAAATTTTTGTGTAGTTTTTCTAACTCATTGTTCTGCCTTTTTTCCTTGTCATTGTATTTTTTGCAGTATCAGCTTGTGGAGCAGCCTGAGAAGAGGAAGAGAGGAGGCAAAGCAGCCGAAGAAGGTGATGAAGGAGGAGATGATGCGAAACGTTTTAACAAGACGGTACACTGCTCACTGAAAGAGGTCAAGTTGTGCGAAAAATTTCTACAACTTAGGCACAAGGTGAGGGTTATCAAGGCTGGTTTTGGTTGTGTGTTTGACTTGAAGGTTGATTCCAGCATTTCTCGTCCTTTGATGGGCCACATCTACACGAGGATTGACCATTCAACTCTGATTCTGGACATGGGTGAGGCAAACAGGTTTTGCGTATTACAAGGTGATGCTGTTCACCATCTTTTTGGATTCCCTCGAGGTGATCGTACCCCTTATAGGCCCTCAGAGGATGGGTTTGATAATGTTGTTATGAGGCTGAAGGCCAAACTTGGATACAATAGGAGTGATGACATCAAGACAAAGGATCTGTGGAAGATCGTCGGGGAACTTGTGAAGGATGAGACGAAGTATGATCTGGCTCTGCAGGTGTTATACCTGACTCTTTTCATGAAGGTTATTATTCCTGGTACATCTACACGAGTGATGCAGCAAAGTAGCGTAAGTATTTCCCTCAGTTTTTGAGAACCAAGGTATCAATCCAGTAGGAGACAACGCACAAGTCACCGAGTACCTGCACAAACAATCAACAACCTTGCAACCAACATGATAAAGGGATTGTCAATCCCTTCACGGCCACTCGCAAAAAGTGAGATCTAATAAAGATAGTAAAGTAAATATTTTTGGTATTTTTTTGTATAGATTGAAAAGTAAAGATTGCAAACTAGTAAACGAGATGCGATGTAAATAAAAGAGATGCAATATAATAAGAAAGAGACCCGGGGGGCATAGGTTTCACAAGTGGCTTCTCTCAAGATAGCATGTATTACGATGGGTGAACAAATTACTGCCGAGCAATTGATAGAAGAGCGCATAGTTATGAAGTTATCTAAGGCAATGATCATGAATATAGGCATCACGTCCGTGTCAAGTAGACCGAAACGATTCTGCATCTACTACTATTACTCCACACATTGACCGCTATCCAGCATGCATCTAGAGTATTAAGTTCATAAGAACAGAGTAACGCATTAGGCAAGATGACATGATCTAGAGGGATAAACTCAAGCAATATGATATAAAACCCATCTTTTTATCCTCAATGGAAACAATACAATACGTGCCTTGCTGCGCCTACTGTCACTGGGAAAGGACACCGCAAGACTGAACCCAAAGCTAAGCACTTCTCCCATTGCAAGAAAGATCAGTCTAGTAGGCCAAACTAAACCGATAATTCGAAGAGACTTGCAAAGATATCAAATCATGCATATAAGAATTCAGAGAAGAACCAAATAATATTCATAGATAATGAAATTCATAAATCCACAATTCATTGGATCTCGGCAAACACACCGCAAAAGAGTATTACATCGAATAGATCTCCAAGAACATCGAGGACAATTTTGTATTGAGAATCAAAGAGAGAGAAGAAGCCATCTAGCTAATAAGTATGGACCCGAAGGTCTGCGGTAAACTACTCACGCTTGATCGAAGAGGCTATGGTGTTGATGTAGAAGCCCTCCGTGATTGATTTCCCCTCCGGCAGATTGCCGGAAGAGGCCCCAAGATGGGATCTCACGAGTACAGAAGGTTGCGGCGGTGGAAAAGTGATTTCGTGGATCTCCCTGATATTTTTAGGGTATAAGAGTATATATAGGCGGAAGAAGTATGTCGGTGGAGCTACGATGGGCCTACGAGGGTGGGGGCGCGCCTACCCCCCTGGGCGCGCCCTCCTGCCTCGTGACCGCCTCGTGGCATTCCAGACTTCAACTCCAAGTCTTCTGGTTTTCTTTCGGTCCTAGAAAGATCATCGCGAAGGTTTCATTCCATTTGGATTCCGTTTGATATTCCTTTTCTGTGAAACACTAAAACAGGCAAAAAAACAGAAACTGCACTGGGCCTCCGATTAATAGGTTAGTCCCATAAATGATATAAAAGAGCATATTAAAGCACATTAAACATCCAAAACAGATAATATAATAGCATGGAACAATCAAAAATTATAGATACGTTGGAGACGTATCAAGCATGCCCAAGCTTAATTCTTGCTCGTCCTCGAGTAGGTAAATGAAAAAAATAGAATTTTTGATGTGGAATGCTACCTAGCATATTTATCAATGTAATTTTCTTTATTGTGGCATGAATGTTCAGATCTGAAAGATTCAAGACAAAAGTTTAATATTGACATAAAATAATAATACTTCAAGCATACTAACAAAGTAATCATGTCTTCTCAAAATAACATGGTCAAAGAAAGTTCATCCCTACAAAATCATATAGTTTGGCTATGCTCCATTTTCGTCACACAAAATGCTCAAATCATGTACAACCCCGACGACAAGCCAAGCAATTGTTTCATACTTTAGTATTCTCAAAAAATTTCAACTTTCACGCAATCATGAGCGTGAGCCATGGACATAGCACTATAGGTGGAATAGAATGGTCGTTGTGGAGATGACAAAAAAGGAGGAAGATGGTCTCACAGCAACTAGGCGTATCAATGGGCTATGGAGATGCCCGTCAATAGATATCAATGTGAGTGAGTAGGGATTGCCATGCAACGGATGCACTAGAGCTATAAATATATGAAAGCTCAACAAAAGAAACTAAGTGGGTGTGCATCCGACTTGCTTGCTCACGGAGACCTAGGGCATTTGAGTAAGCCCGTCATTGGAATATACAAGCCAAGTTCTATAATGAAAAATTCCCACTAGTAAATGAAAGTGACAAAATAAGAGACTCTCTATCATGAAGATCATGGTGCTACTTTGAAGCACAAGTGTGGAAAAAAGGATAGTAGCATTGTCCCTTCTCTCTTTTTCTCTGTCTCTTTTTTTGGGCCTTCTCCTTTTTTTATTTGGCCTTTCTCTATTTTTTATATATAATTTTTTATTTATTTCCTCACATGGGACAATGCTCTAATAATGAAGATCATCACACTTCTATTTTCTTACAACTCAAAAATTATAACTCAATACTAGAACAAAATATGACTCTATATGCGTGCCTCTGGCGGTGTATCGGAATGTGCAATGAATCAAGAGCGACATGTATGAAAATTTGAGAATAGTGGCTTTGCCACAAATACGATGTCAACTACATGATCATGCAAGGAAATATGACAGTGATGGAACGTGTCATAATAAACGGAACGGTGGAAAGTTGCATGGCAATATATCTCAGAATGGCTATGGAAATGCCATAATAGGTAGGTATGGTGGCTGTTTTGAGGAACATAAATGGTGGGTTTATGGTACTGACGAAAGTTGCGCGATACTAGAGAGGCTAGCAATGGTGGAAGGGTGAGAGTGCGTATAATCCATGGACTCAACATTAGTCATAAAGAACTCACATACTTATTACAAAAATCTACAAGTCATAAAAAACCAAGCACTATGTGCATGCTCCTGGGGGGATAGATTGGTAGGAAAAGACCATCGCTCGTCCCCGACCGCCACTCATAAGGAAGACAATCAAAAAAACACCTCACGCTTCAAATTTGTTACACAATGGTTACCATACGTGCAATGCTACGAGACTTGCAAACCTCAACACAAGTATTTCTCAAATTCACAATTAATATACTAGCATGACTCTAATATCACCATCCTCATGTCTCAAAACAATCATCAAGCATCAAATTTCTCATAGCATTCAACGCACTTTATATGAAAGTTTTTATTATACCCATCTTGGATGCCCATCATATTAGGACTAATTTTATACCGAAAGAAAATTACCATGCTATTTTAAAAGATTCTCAAAATAATACAAGTGAAGCATGAGAGATCAATAATTTCTATAAAATAAAACCACCACCATGCTCTAAAAAGATATAAGTGAAGCACTAGAGCAAAATTATCTAGCTCGAAAGATATAAGTGAAGCACATAGAGTATTCTAATAAACTCCGATTCATGCGTGTCTCTCCCAAAAGGTTTGTACAGCAAGGATGATTGTGGTAAAATAAAAAGCAAAGACTCAAATCATACAAGACGCTCCAAGCAAAACACATATGATGTGGTGAATAAAAATATAGCATCAAGTAAAGTTACCGATAGACGAAGACGAAAGAGGGGATGCCTTCCGGGGCATCCCCAAGCTTAGGCTTTTGGTTGTCCTTGAATTTTACCTTGGGGTGCCTTGGGCATCCCCAAGCTTAGGCTCTTGCCACTCCTTATTCCATAATCCATCAAATCTTACCCAAAAACTTGAAAACTTCACAACACAAAACTCAACAGAAAATCTCATGAGCTCCGTTAGTAGAAGAAAATAAACCACCACTTTAATGTAATGTAATGAACTCATTCTTTATTTATATTGGTGTTAAACCTACTGTATTCCAACTTCTCTTCATACCCCCCGATACTACTCATAGATTCATCAAAATAAGTAAACAACACACGAAAAACAGAATCTGTCAAAACAGAACAGTCTGTAGCAATCTGACTAAATAGAATACTTCTGGAACTCCAAAACTTCTGAAATAAATTGGTGGACGTGAGTAATTTGTCTATTAATCATCTTCAAAAAGAATCAATGTAAAATAACTCTCCAGTAAAACATGACAACTAATCTCGTGAGCGCAAAAGTTTCTGTTTTTTTTACAGCAAGATCGCAAAGACTTTACCCAAGTCTTCCCAAAGGTTCTACTTGGCACAAACACTAATTAAAACTTAAAACCACATCTAAACAGAGGCTAGATGAATTATTTATTACTAAACAGGAACAAAAAGTAAAGAACAAAAATAAAATTGGGTTGCCTCCCAACAAGCGCTATCGTTTAACGCCCCTAGCTAGGCATAAAAGCAAGAATAGAACTAGGTATTGCCATCTTCTCCCTTTTGGTGATAAAGAGAAAATTTCTTATCTAAAGCACTTATCTTTCTATTTTTTGAGTGTAAGTGGCCATTAATGGTAGAAGAAAGATTAAGTACACTACGAAAATTCGCATCTAAACTAGCCCTCATCTCTTTGATAATTTCATTCTGATAAAAACACAAAAGAGAGGTAGATTCAACCTTTTCACTCATGGGGTGCCCAAATATAGCTTTCATATTTTCATATGAATCGATGGCATCCCCCTCAAGAAAACCTTCTTCAAAAATAGAATCCAAAACTTGCTTGAAAGAAGAAGGTAAGCCAACATAAAACCTTCTTAAGTAAATCTCAATTTGATATTGGGGCACATAGCTGGCAAGGATCCTTAATAGCCTATCCCAAGCATCTTTCAAAGATTCCTCAAGCAAATAACGAAAAATTCTGGGATCATCTTCATCAAAATTATTAAAACTTCCATTGGTAATACCGGTAGGTCTTTCCATAGCATCATTATTTATGAGCTTAGAAAGGACAGAGGGACTATCCGAAGTATTGGAACTCGGGAGAAAACCCATAGCCCCTATTGGTTCGGCCATGGCGAGAAAAAGCAAAGGTTTTCGAAAATCATTTTAGAAGTGGTGGAGAGGAAAATGAGAGGCGAATGGCAAATAATGTAATGCGAGGGAGAAGAGTTTATGATGGGTACTTGGTATGTCTTGACTTGGCGTAGATCTCCCCGGCAACGGCGCCAGAAATCCTTCTAGCTACCTCTTCAGCATGCGTTGGTTTTCCCTTGAAGTGGAAAGGGTGATGCAGCAAAGTAGAGTAAGTATTTCCCTCAGTTTTTGAGAACCAAGGTATCAATTCAGTAGGAGACAACGCACAAGTCACCTAGTACCTGCACAAACAATCAAGAACCTTGCAACCAACGTGATAAAGGGGTTGTCAATCCCTTCACGGCCACTCGCAAAAGTGAGATCTAATAAAGATAGTAAAGTAAATATTTTTTGGTATTTTTTTGTATTGATTGAAAAGTAAAGATTGCAACATAGTAAACAAGATGCGATGTAAATAAAAGAGATGTAATATAATAAGAAAGAGACCCGGGGGCCATAGGTTTCACTAGTGGCTTCTCTCAAGATAGCATGTATTATGGTGGGTGAACAAATTACTACCGAGCAATTGATAGAAGAGCGCATAGTTATGAAGTTATCTAAGGCAATGATCATGAATATAGGCATCACGTCCGTGTCAAGTAGACCGAAACGATTCTGCATCTACTACTATTACTCCACACATCGACCGCTATCCAGCGTGCATCTAGAGTATTAAGTTCATAAGAACAGAGTAACGCATTAGGCAAGATGACATGATGTAGAGGGATAAACTGAAGCAATATGATTTTAACCCCGTCTGTTTATCCTCGATGGCAACAATACAATACGTGCCTTGCTACCCCTACTGTCGCTAGGAAAGGACACCGCAAGATTGAACCCAAAGCTAAGCACTTCTCCCATTGCAAGAAAGATCAATCTAGTAGGCCAAACTAAACCGATAATTCAAAGAGACTTGCAAAGGTATCAAATCATGCATATAAGAAATCAGAGAAGAACCAAATAATACTCATCGATAATCAAGTTCATAAATCCACAATTCATCGGATCTCGGCAAACAAACCGCAAAAGAGTATTACATCGAATAGATCTCCAAGAACATCGAGGAGAATTTTGTATTGAGAATCAAAGAGAGAGAAGAAGCCATCTAGCTAATAACTATGGACCCGAAGGTCTGTGTTACACTACTCACGCTTCATAGGAGAGGCTATGTTGTTGATGTAGAAGCCCTTCGTGATTGATTCCCCCTCCGGCAGATCGCCGGAAAAGGCCCCAAGATGGGATCTCACAGGTACAGAAGGTTGCGGCGGTGGAAAAGTGGTTTCATGGCTCTCCCTGACGTTTTTAGGGTATAAGAGTATATATAGGTGGAGGAAGTACGTCGGTGGAGCTACGAGGGGCCCATGAGGGTGGGGGCGCGCCTACCCCCCTGGGCGCACCCTCCTGCCTCGACGCCGCTTCGTGGTGTTCCAGACTTCAACTCCAAGTCTTCTGGTTTTCTTTCGGTCCAAGAAAGATCATCGTGAAGGTTTCATTCCATTCAGATTCCGTTTGATATTCCTTTTCTGCGAAACACTAAAATAGGCAAAAAAAATAGAAACTGGCACTGGGCCTCCGGTTAATAGGTTAGTCCCAAAAATAATATAGAAGAGCATATTAAAGCCCATTAAACATCCAAAACAGATAATATAATAGCATGGAACAATCATAAATTATAGATACGTTGGAAACGTATCAGGAGTAGTGGCTGAGAATCTTGTGTTTGAAGATATGGCAAATATGGACTATTGCCAGTGGGTTGTTGATGATATTCGAAGGGCTGTTAGTAGATATCAGCAAGGGACTAGCAGAGGAAAAGGTGTCACAGGCTATGGCATTGCGCCGCTTCTTATGTATCTGGACTGCCTTATCATTGGCAAGACGGCTAATCCTGACTTGAGGACCCCTCGCATCAATTTCATGGATCAGGACAAGCTTTTTGAGCTTGTTGTGGCTGACTTGGTTAAGAAGGGTGATGATGACCCAGCCAACTGGGTGTTTGGGAAACTGCCTGTGAGTATTTCTATGCATCATTCTTTCATGTGTAGTTTAACTTGAACTTCTGATATTGTCTTCAATATTTTGTTCCATGTTCCTTCATTTGTTTTTTGACACGTTGACTTTTTTTGTATGCAGTGGAAGACACAGGCTGAGGTTGTGTTCTTTAGGCGTATCGAACGTCCCGTTCTTGGTATGCCTCGTGCCACCAGCCTAGGGAGGGAACTTCCCCAAGATTTGAATTCTCCCGGGATGTGAATACTGGTGCCCCCTGTAGATCCAAGAGGTTCTTCTGCCCGTGTGAGTGCTACAGGTGGCGTGTCTTCCGAGGGTTTGTTTGATGCTGCCAATCTTTCTCTTGTTAGGATTGATGGTCTTCTGGAATCTGTTTGCGGGGAGATGGCCCGTGTTCCGATAACTATTGAGCGTCTTAGTCGCATTGATGGGATTCTTCCTCCCGGCCACGGTTTTGATGCTGAGTCTTCAAAGGAGGTTTTGTCAATTGAAGCTAGATTTCTTGCTGAGCTTCGTCAGAGCACTTCCCACCTACGGACTAGCTTTGGGCTGTTCAAGGAAATGCATGATGCTCGTTGCAAGCCTTTTGAAGATGAGGCTAGTGTTGTTGTCAGACAGATTTAGAGGCAAGATTCTGTTCGTTTGGTTTGTGAAGGAGGCCACACGGAGCATACCGAAGAGGTTTGTTTATGTTGGCATTTGATAGTTCTTTGCATTAATGTTCATTGATAGCTTTCAGTTATTACTGTTTTTAGTCATAGGTGACCCTTATTGATTTCATGTGTTCTAAACTTCTTCTTTTCAGTATTAGTATTTCGTAGGTGACCTTCTCTGTTTTCAGTGTCTGAACTTCAAGGGTTACAGTATTTGAACTTCTGAGCTTTCCATAACTGGCCCTTTTGTTTCCTTTTTGTATGATAATAGTTTGATATCTGACCTTCTATGTTTACTGTATTTGGACTTGCTCGATGTGTAAGTGGTCATAGCTGACCTTCTTTAATTATGTAATGTGAACTTCTGCTGATGAGACATTTGTGTTCTATATGATTTTTTTGTAGGCTATTGATGATGGTGCTAGGGTTGAGGAGGACGTTTTACGTGAAAGTGCAACTGTCCCTGTGCATGAAACTGCTCCTGCAAGTGATTTATTTGTTGATGAGGTTCATGGCAGTGATCATAAAGTACCATTTTTCTTGTCCATTTGTTTCATTTTTTATTTTACTTCTTGTACATTTTATCACTATGTGCCCATTTTTAATTACTTTTTGTTCTTGCTGCAGAATGACAATGTTAGTGTTCCTTCAGAGAAGGTTGCAGACAAGGCTGTGTCAGGCACCGGCTGCTCTGATGGGGTGGACCCAACTGAACCTCAGTCGTCCATTGGCATTGGGGTTTCTGATGCTGAGCAGGGCAAGACAGCTAGAGATATCATTTCAGAGAAAGATCCCATTGAGGCTGCTGTTGAGACTGCTAGTGCTGCTGCAGGCCCGGAGAAGTCTCCTGAAGTAGAGCTATCAGTTGCTGTTGATGCTGGTTCTCTAGCTCTTCCTACTGCAGCACAACCAACAGTTTTTGTTGTTTCAGATTCTCCAGTTGCTCCAGCTGTTGCTGGTGTCCTTGCCGACGACACTGCAATGTCTACTGGAGATGACGATGTAGACACTGAAAGCGATAGCTTGGGAAAGGAGATTGATCATTCCAGTGCTGCAACTGGTGTAGGCAAGAATCCATAAAGAGAGGAGCATGCTTCTCTCTTCTTTCCCCATCCCCATCCCATGTGTTGTTGGTTTTAGTCCATGATATCCCTGTGTACTGTCTGTGTGGTGCAAGTTGAACTTCTTGTTTGTGCTTTGTCGTGTGGTTTGTAAATAAAGTGAAGTGAACCTATTTTTATGTGGGGGAAGGTTTGTAATGCATGGGTTGTCATGTTTATAATCCTGTGGTTTTATGTTTGTGGTGTAGCAGCTGAGATATGCTTGTGTTTGTTTGTTGCTCCTGTCGTGATCTATGCGTTTGTATGTTGCTCTTAATTTCTATTCTTTTGCTGAGCAGATAGTGAACTTCATGTCATCCGAAAGAAGGTTGATGACTTTTGTTTCAGTGTAACTAGGCTTAAGAATGATCGTTCTAAGAGGTGAGTGCAGCTGGTTAGAATTTATATCCATCTACCTTATGAACTACCTGTGGTTTTATAACTGAACTTCTTTACTCTCTGTTCCTGAACTTCTTTTACTTCTCTGGTGCTGAACATCTAGCTTTTTGTACTGCTTGTTGTGATGTAGCTGAACTTTTGTGCTTTTATATGTGATGAACTTCTTGAGTTCCTGATGCTGAACTTCTTTCACTTTCTATTGCTTGTTTTTGATCAAAGATTATGTTCCAAAACAATGAGTGTGAAGCTACAGTTGAAGATGTCGCAATATCTTTTTCTCCACGCGAAATGCTTTGATCTAATGTAGCTGAGGTTGCACTGTATTGTCTACGTGCCAAATACCAGGGATCGGATAAACTCATCCTGCCGCATTGGGTTTGTGTAAGTCAACCCATATAGTAATTTATTTTCTGTTTTGTTCTTTACCATATTAGTTAAAACTTGTTGGTCTCATTGTATTTCATATGTTGCTGTTGTCTGCATTATTTTAGGACAAGATTTTCAGAGGGCAGTTTGATTCTTGTGTGAGGAAGTACTTTGCGACTGGTCCAAATAGCATGGATGCACATGATTCTGTAAGCAATATCTTATTCTTTGTCTCTGTATTAGTTTCCACCGTGATCCAGTCTGTTTATATTGTTTTATTTTCTTTGTACCGTTGATATTAATTTTTAGTTCTAATGATTTGTGTGTTTATCTTGCTTCAGGTTGTTTTCCACACTTTTTCCCCACCTGAAATTCCTGCTCACTTGGGTGGTGTTGGTCATTGGGTTTCGATATTTCTTGACCTGAAGAATTCAAGGTTCCAGCTTCTCGACTCCTACTATGGACCAAATGATGACTGCGTGGTACGCCTGTTTCGGCGGGTGACTGATAACATCAAGAAGCTTTGGAATGATGCGAGCAACGACAGGGAGACACCCTTCAGTCCTCTTTCTATTGACCATTTCGCTTTTGATTGGATTGATGTCCCCCAGCAGACTAACAAGTATGAGTTCCACTTTCTCTCTATCACTTCTGTTTAATTCTAGTTGTACGTAAGCTGCAATGTCTTTTATTCTTTGGCTTTCTTTTCGTTTTAACAATGTTCGTTTTTTGTTTTGATGACAGTATCGACTGCGGATTTTTATGCTTACGAATTTTAATTCGTTTCATGAAGGGGTTCTTGCAAACTATTCCCATGAAAATATCACGGATATCGGGAAGACATGGTTGTACTCAATTGCATCTTCTAACTTGCTTGACACAGACTTCCATGGTATGTTTGGCTACTATACATGTAAGTCTTGAAACTTGGACTGCTTACTTGGACTACATCTTTTATTCTACATGAACTGCATCTTATCTTTTTATTTTGCTTGTGTATTTTGCTTCAGTACTGTTTTCCTTTCATTGCTTACTTGGACAACAACATTTTTTCTACTTGAACTTTGTTTAGTTGTAGTTGAATGTTTTCCATTCTCATCAGTTTATCTTGAATTGTGCCTTGGGTTGTGCTTGAACTTCATTAGTTTTTAAATGCAACACATTTTTCAGGTCAACTTGAGTAGTAACCATGTCATCTATATTTGTTGGACTGTACATTGTGTTGTACCTGTCGGTGTACAAAAGTAGGGGCCTTCTGTACCCCTTTACTTGTGCACGGGCAATTGTAGCCACACCTGCGGCCATTCTTGGCGGGGCAGAGGAAGCAAGGAACAAAACTACCAGAGCTACGCTGAGACTAGAGGCGCGAAGAGCGAAGGGGCAAGGAGGGTTTCCCCCGGCAAGAGCCTTGCCGGGGACGACCTACGCTGCCCCAGCAAGGGCCTTGCCGGGGCAACTTCCCCAACACCAGAAAGACCGCCACCCTTGAGCCTGTGAGTTCCGACACCATCGACAACATTGGAACCAAGGCTCAGGAGGCGCCTGCATGGTGGCCTGCAGATCTTTGTGAAGACTGAAGGCCTGCAAGACCAAATGAGAACCAGAAGACGAAGGCCCCGGCAAGACCCGGGACGCCCAAGACCTCGCAAGACCCTTGCCGGGGACATCTGCGGGGCCACAACCGGGCTCGCACTTACCAAGGTTTTGCTACCCCATGGCCGTTCCGACGCAGCAGCCAGCCTGCCAACTAGGCACGCACCTGCGTGGAAGCATGCAGCTTCCAGGCCAACCAAGCAAGCACCTGCATGGTGGCATGCAGATCTTCGTGAAGACCCTGCCATCGCACCAGCGCAGCAGCCAGCCAGCCAGCGTGGCCCTGCTTGCCTCATCAGCTTGGACGCGCGTCAAAGCTAGGCGAGGCAACGACTGACGAGACGAGCTTCCTTGCCATCCCCGATAAAGCTAGAGGACACATTGGCAGCGCATTAAATGTGTTTTGTCCCACGATGTCAGAGATAGACTTGTACACTGTAGATACTATCTACCTCCTGTGTGCCACTGTGGCAGCACCTTTGACATATAAAAGGAGGACCGAGGCATACTGACGAAGGATTCAGACATTTTGGGCTAGGCATGCACCGCAGCTAGTTCAAGATCTCAAGAACACCAAATATACACGAAAGCAGGACTAGGGTATTACGCATCGCTGGCGGCCCGAACCTGGATAAAATTCCCCCCCATTGATCTTCTAAACCCGCTCTTTCCACAGCCCCGCGCCCCGGCAACCGTAGTAGGGATTCCCTGTGATCCCATAGGTGTCTTTCTTGAACCCCAACATCTTTGGCGCGCCAGATAGGGGGCACAAGCTGTGAAAATCCGGTTCTGAAGCCAGTTCATCGATCCTTCATCGTGATAGCTCAAGAGAAGAAGGCGACATCGATCAGCCACGCTCTCGTGCCATCAGCTAGGCAAGGCGGTGCTGTTCGCAGCCGCGACAACTATCCGTGTAGCAACGAAAAAGCTAAGTCACGCAGAACCTTGAGCAAATTCCTTTTTAATATAAGGTTATTCTCCTCGAAGAATCTTGCACCTTGTATGGAAAACCTGTGTGCAATGGAGCCCTTCCGCTATTAGCAACGCCCTTGTTCTGTTTCGAGTCCGCTCAACAGTTCAAGCGCTGCGCTGAGAACAGCAGGGTGGCTTGCCCGGCAGCAAGCGTCCCCCGGCTGGCTGCTAAGGATCCGTCCTTCAAAGCGCCATAGCATGGGTTTACGCGCCGGCAAACCTATCCAACTAGGCGTAGGGTGTGTACATACAAGGAAAGATCGAACAGGAAGATAGCATGCTTCATTTCAAAGTACTGCAGAGTTATATTACATCAATAGTTTCTGCAGTTCTACCTTAAGATAAAATTGTCTTGGTCATGAACTTGCAGCGGCGATGAGAAACGGGGTGCCTAGTCCTGGCGCTGGCCCTCCACCCTCTTGACTCCATTGACGTAGCTGATGATGGGCTCGACACCCTCCTCAAGCGCCGCGAGGTCCGTGCCCTCCGGCAAGCTCTCCAGCGCGTCGGTGAAATTGACGCTGGGGTTCCAGAATGCCACCTTGGTAAGCACCTTGGTCAGGGCGCCCCGATAGAGCCTCCAGGACTCATTGGCCAGATAAACTACTCGGTTGGAGCGGAGCTGCTCCAGGGCGTCGAGGACGCCCTCGAAGAATAGGGTCAGCCTGGCGTTGGGGCTCACGTTTGGCTCCTTGGAGTACCTGACATTTGGCATGCCCATGACGGCCAGCTTCACAGAGATCCTCCCGGCAACATCGACGAGGCGGCTGGTCCAGAGGTTTATGCTCTTCGCATAATCCTCGTGCTCGGCGGCGACATTGCTCCGCAGCTACTTCTCATCCTCCAGGGCTATGTTCAGGGTCTCCTCATGAACCCCGGCCTCCGAAAGCTTCCGCTCCAAGCCGTCCAGCTTCAGCTTCAGATTGTTGATGGAGTCGCTGGCCTCGGAGAGCAGCTTGGTCTTGTCGGAGATGGCGACCAGTGAATCCGCGAGAGCGCGGTTGGCTGTGTCCCTCTCGTCCGTCAGCCCAAAGATCTTCTTCTTCAGCTCCTCCTGCTCTAGCTCCAGCTTCTCCACCTTGCCGGTGTGGTCCAAGGCCTGAGCATCGAGTGCCTCTTTGTGCCTCTGCTCCATCTCCTGGGTCTACTGCGCGACGATATTCCCAATCCCTTCATCCTTGCCGTGGAGTGTGGTGACAAGCGCCTGCTCACGGGCAGCGAGGTCTTCCTCCTGGCTGTTCAGCAGAGCCTGCTGCTGCTGCTGCTGCTGCCGAGCAGCCTCGTCCTTGGCGGCCTGCTCCTTCGCCACCTCCTGGGCCATCTCGATGTCGGCCTGCTTCAGGATGAGCTCTCGCTTGCGCTCATCCAGCTCGCCCTTGGCAGCCTTCAATTCATCTCGGGCCTCACTAAACTAGACTTGCGCCTGAGCGACGCGCTCCTCGAAATCTGCCTCCGCCTTGTCCACTGCCGCCATCCTGGATCTCACCTTGTCTTGGCGGGCACGGTGGAGCACTTGGAGCTTCTGGAAGTTGGCGCCCATGGCTCGGAGAAGCTGCTCCTCCTGAGAACCGTTGCCGCTAGCGCTCGGTTCGTCGACAACCTGGAGCCCGGCGGTGACGAGCACCTCGTCATCAAAGACCTCCCCCTCGGCAGGCGCTCTGGTGTCTGCCGACCCTGGGAGGCGGATGAACAAGTCATCGCCCACCTTCAGGTAATTAGGCGGCGGAGGGGCTGCGGGGGAGGAAGGTTGGTCGTTGGCCACTTCCTCCTCGGCGGCCTCCCCAGCAGGCCCCTTGCCATGCTCTTCAGCAGCGGCCTTACTGGGCTCCTCGGCAGCGGCCTTGCCGGGCTCCCGGGCAGCTCCCTCCCGGTGGCGGACTTGGCGGCTTCCTCAGCCGCGATCCTGACGGCCTCGGCCTCGGCGTCCTTGGCGACCTCCCCGATGACGATGTCGATATCCTCCTGGTCCATCGAGGGAGGGTTTGGAAACCAGAAGGGAAGGACGAAACGAGGCCAAGATCAAGGTCCAGGACAAAAAAAGAGAGAAAAGATGACAGGGACGAGAGGCAGGCCGCTTACCCGCGCCAAGCTGGGAAGTGGTTCCCTCCTCGCCAACATTCGTTGCCGGGACGGAACCACCAGCGCCAAAGTCCGCCTCCTCCTCCTCCATGTGCGTGGGCTCGGTGGTGGTTGCCCTTGCCGGAGATGCCCCTTTGGGCGGCATGGTCGATGGGGCCAGCGTGTTGGGAGTGGCCCTCATGGGCTCCTCCTGCAAACCCGGCAAGGTCAGCACCAAGGATTCGTGCCCCAATGCCCATCGATGGGGAGCGAGTAATGAACTTACGATGGGGGCTGGGGCGGGGCCTGTGTCGAGGGCTGTCATCTGGGCTGATCTCCACCACCACCACCGGCGTGCGCGAAGTGCTCGCCGGGGGCTTGACGCCCACCAAGGCCTTGGCCCTCTTCGCCGCCCTCTGGATCAGCGTCTCCGTCTCCCTGCAAAGACAAGATCAAGTCAGTGGAAACAGCACGGGCTAAGAGTCAGAAATGATAAAGGGCGAGATGGTTACTCTTCCTCCTCCGCCGGCCTCCTCTTCCTCTTCGGGCTGAAGGACCCAAGGTCGAAATCGGCCTCGGGTTCGCTGTCCGAAGGGGGAGGAGAAGGGATGGGGTCCTGCGTCGCTTTGACGAGGAAGAGGCGGCGACCGCTGCCTTCTTCTTTGCTGCCGCTGGTAAGATGAACAGGTGCACCACTGGTAAGATGAACAGGTGCGCCACTACTAAAATTTTGAAATCTGGATCTGGATTTGGGCTGATTTTTTTTTTGCAATTTTTTCGAATTTTTTTCTGGATCTGGTACGTTCTTTGTGCCGGGGAGCTCCACATGTGGTTGGAAGTAGAGGAGGGAGGAGAGGAGGGAGGAGGAGGGAGGAGGGAGGAGAGGACGAGAGGAGGGAGGAGAGAGGAGAGAGGGAGGAGGAGGAGGGAGGAGAGACCGTGAGGAGGAGGGAGGAGGGAGGAGGAGGTCGCCGAAGAGGAGGAGGAGGAGGTCGCTGGAGAGCCATGAGGAGGAGGAGGAGGTCACCGGAGAGGAGGAGGAGGAGGAAGTCGCTGGAGAGCCATGAGGAGGAGGGAGGAGGAGGTCATCGGAGAGCCGTGAGGAGGAGGGGAGGAGGAAGAAGAGGTAGGTAGAAAAGGGAAGAAGTGATGGAGGGGAGGAGGAAGAGGAAGAAGAGGTAATATATATATAGTGGTTGTGGCGTTACAGACTGAGTAGTGGCGCACCCTTGGTGTGGTGCGCCATTACTAGTCTTGAAATTTCAAAACTAGTAATGGCGCACCACACCCTACTAACTTTGTTAATTTTTTTGAATTTGGAAGGCGGGAAAATTACTAATGGCGCACCACACCCATGGTGCGCCACTACTAATTTTTTTTATTTTTTTGAATTTTTTTGCCTCCAGATCTTAAAAGCATCGTGACTTTTTTGTTAGGTTTTTGAGGATTCTGGAAAATCGATAATGGGCATAGCCCGTCAAATTTGGATCTAACTTTTCGAGTAGATGATTTTTCATATAAAAAACTTTTTCATCGGAGGTCCTATGCAAAAGTTACGGCCATTTTACCGAAACACGGCGGCCTTTTGCAAAAAAATTCAAAATTCATGTTTGTTAATTTTCCTAACAACTAGAACGCATAACACATGGGCATCTATTTTTTTGAATCTTTTATCATTTTATTTTATTTTTTTAAAACCTAAAAGGCGATCCACGGGGGGGGGGGGGTGTGAGACGTTAGTAATGGCACACCCTCCCTGGTGCGCCATTACTAACATCACACACAAACACCCCCCCACCAGACATAGCAATGGCGCACCACACCTAGGTGCGCCACTCCTATGTAGCATAGCAGTGGCGCATCTAGGTGTGGTGCGCCATCGCTATGTCTGGTGGGGGGGATGGACCCAAAAAAATAGCAATGGCGCACTGCTCATGTGGTGCGCCATTAGTAAAAACATAGCAATGGCACACCTGATTCTGGTGCGCCACTGCTATATAGCAGTGGCGCACCACCATCATGGTGTGCCACTAGTAGAGATATTGGGGATAAGCCTTTTTCTAGTAGTGCGTCCTTTGTCGAAGTCAAGTTCACGGCATGAACTTGCAACTCCATGTAGATGAGAAATGAATGCAGGATGCAATCCTATCTATATGCATGTGCAAATGCTCATGAAATGCTTATGCAGTGATCTGGGTGTGCTCGTGCATGCATGCAATCTTAGTTGGGGCCCCCCTACAGCGCTTCTTTATTTTATCTTGCACGGGGCCATCGCCCCGGCTTTGTACAAGGGGTTACATGCAGCTAAGGCAAGGCCTGTACAAAAGTGTGGCTGCCGGGCGGTGCCCGGCAGCCTTGCACCTTACGGGTATTACTTGCGGAGATGATGAATATTCCATGAGTTTTGCAGCTGAGTGTCATCTCCGGTCTCCAGACGGACTGCGCCGGGTCTTGTGACTCGTACCACCCGGTAAGGGCCTTCCCACTTTGGTGACAGCTTGTTTGTACCCTTGGCGGAATGAATGCACCTAAGGACAAGGTCACCTTCCTCAAAACACCAGGCGTGAACCCTGCGGATGTGATAGCGACGCAGGGCTTGCTGGTACGTGCAGCACGCGTAGCAGGCTGAAGATGGTTCTCCTCGAGTAGCACGGCGTTGTCACGGCGATTCTGATCTTGCGCTACTTCATCGTAGGCAAGCACTCGAGGGGACCCATAAATGAGTTTTGTGGGGATAACTGCTTCTGCCCCATAGACCAGGGAGAAGGGAGTCTGTCCGGTAGCTCGGTTTGGTGTCGTTCTGAGAGACCAGAGAACTACCAGCAGCTCCTCGATCCACCGCCTGCCGTGTTTCTACATCGTAGCAAAGGTTCTTGTCTTGAGTCCTCGCAGCACTTCAATGTTCGCGCTCTCAGCTTGTCCATTGCTTCGGGGGTGTGCCACAGAGGCAAATGAGATCTTGCATCCGAGGGCATGAACATATTGCATGAAGGCGCGGCTCGTGAACTGGGTGCCGTTGTCGGTAATAATCCTTGCCGGAACTCCAAAACGACACACCAGTTCTTTCAAGAACTTGATAGCTGACTGAGCAGTCACCTTTGTCACGGCAGTCACTTCCAGCCACTTTCTAAACTTGTTGATGGCAACGAACAAGAATTCAAAGCCCCCGATTGCTCGGGGGAAGGGGACGAGAATATCGAGCCCCCAGACCAAAAATGGCCATGATAGAGGGATTTTCTGAAGGGCTTGGGCAGGCAGGTGTGTTCTCTTGGAATGGAACTGGCAGGCTTCACATGTCGTGACGAGTTCAACTGCATCTTGGAGGGCTGTGGGCCAACAGAATCCTTGTCGGAATGCTTTCCCAATGCCCTTGATCCAATGTGTGAGCCACACATTCCTCTGTGAATCTCAGCCAGCAGTTCCTTTCCATCCTCCCGGCAGACACACTTCAATTTCACATAGTTGGGCCTCCTTCTGTATAGAGTGTCATAGACAAACTGGTACATACTGGCCCTCCGGGCTACTTTATCAGCTTTATCTTGGTCGCCGGGAAGTTCTCCGGTTTGGAGGAAGTGGACAATGTGCCTTGCCCAAGTTGGAGCCTGGGGCTCGGCAACGAGGACTAGCGGCACCTCCTCTACTGTGGGAGCACCAGCCTCGTTTGCGGGGTCCATAGGCCCGGCTGGAGGGTGTGGTCCGGCAGGCTGTGAGGAGTTTTTTCTCGCAGGGTGTGACGCCCCCGATTCAATCATACACTAATCATACACGCAAACGTGTATGATCAAGATCAGGGACTCACGGGAAGATATCACAACGCAACTCTAAAATAAAGATAAGTCATACAAGCATCATAATACAAGCCAGGGGCCTCGAGGGCTCGAATACAAGTGCTAGATCATAGATGAGTCAGCGGAAGCAACAATATCTGAGTACAGACATAAGTTAAACAAGTTGCCATAAGATGGCTAGCACAAACTGGGATACAGATCGAAAGAGGCGCAGGCCTCCTGCCTGGGATCCTCCTAAACTACTCCTGGTTGTCGTCAGCGGCCTGCACGTAGTAGTAGGCACCTCCGGTGTAGTAGGAGTCATCGACGACGGTGGCATCTAGCTCCTGGGCTCCAGCATCTGGTTGCATCAACCGAGAAGAAAGGAAAGGGGGAAAAGGGGGAGCAAAGCAACCGTGAGTACTCATCCAAAGTACTCACAAGCAAGGATCTACACTACATTTGCATAGGTATATGTGTAAATGGGCAATATCGATGGACTGAACTGCAGAATGCCAGAATAAAAGGGGGATAGCTAGTCCTGTGGAAGACTACGCTTCTGGCAGCCTCCATCTTGCAGCATGTAGAAGAGAGTAGATGGTAAGTTCACCAAGTATCATCGCATAGCATAATCCTACCCGACGATCCTCTCCTCATCGCGCTGTGAGAGAGTGATCACCGGGTTGTATTTGGCACTTGAAAGGGTGTGTTTTACTAAATATCCGGTTCTAGTTGTCATAAGGTCAAGGTACAACTCCGGGTCATCCTGTTACCAAGGATCACGGCTATTCGAATAGATAAACTTCCCTGCAGGGGTGCACCACATTACCCAACACGCTCGATCCCCTTTGGCCAGACACACTTTCCTGGGTCATGCCCGGCCTCAGAAGATCAACACGTCGCAGCCCCACATAGGCACAACAGAGAAGTCAGCACGCCGGTCTAAATCCTATGGCGCAGGGGTCTGGGCCATCGCCCATTGCACACCTGCATGTTGTGAGGGCGGCCGGAAGCAGACCTAGCCCCCTTAATACAAGCGCAGGCTTGCGGTCCAATCCGGCGCGCGCCACTCAGTCGCTGACATCAAGAAGGCTTCAGCTGATACCACGACGTCGAGTGCCCATAACTGTTCCCACGTAGTTGGTTAGTGCGTATAGGCCAATGGCCAGACTCATATCAAATATCAAGATCTCGTTAAGCGTGTTATTTTGAAGTAACCTCGAACGCCGACCAGGGCCAGGCCCACCTCTCACCTAGGTGGTCTCAACCTGTCCTGTCACTCCACCACAAAGATCCACCCAGAGGGCCGTCGGGACAAAGGTCCTTTCAGCCCCCCAATCCGTGAATCACTCGCGGGTACTCTACGAGCCGACCCGACTTTAGTCACCACATGTATCAAATATTATGCATATAAGTATATACCCGTGATCACCTCCCGAGTGATTGCGGCCCGATAGTATAGCATGGCAGGCGGACAAGAATGAAGGGCCACTGGTGGAATACTAGCATCCTATACTAAGCATTTAGGATTGCTGGTAAGGGTAACAACTGTAGCAACAATGACAGGCTATGCAGCAGAATAGGATTAACTGAAAGCAGTAACATGCTACACTACTCTAATTTCAAGCAGTAGAGAGAAGGAATATGCGGTATCTGGTGATCAAGGGGGGCTTGCCAGGTTGCTCTGGCAAGAGAAGGGTTCGTCGTCGATGTAGTCGATCACAGGGGTACCGGCAGCGGTCTTGGGGTCTACAGAAAAAAGTAATGGAGGGGGAACACAATAAATAACAGAGCAATCAAAGCATCACAAAGCATAACATGGCAATACACAGTGCTAGAG
The DNA here is from genome assembly GCF_018294505.1 of Triticum aestivum. Lineage (NCBI taxonomy): Eukaryota > Viridiplantae > Streptophyta > Magnoliopsida > Poales > Poaceae > Triticum > Triticum aestivum. The sequence goes on from NC_057799.1 coordinate 254,001,319, forward strand.
GTGACCTAACGCAGTACTAGGTGATACCGGCAAATGGGAAAACATCCGGGAAAGTATTCGGACAGATGAACCGGAGGGGAAAGGTTCCATGTTCGCTATGCTAGGGACGTGTGGGTGACAAACGGACTACGTACTCGGATTCGTCTCGTTGTTCTGAGCAACTTTCATGTTCAAAGTATTTTCATCCGATTGACGGATTATTTTATATTAATTTTCTAAAGTTTTAAACAATATTCTAAGATTGTCTTTAATTCAAAAATGCAATTATGACATTCGCCTGACATCATCATGACGTCAGCAGTCAACAGAGCGTCGACTGGTCAAACTATCGGTCGGGACCCATCTGGCATTGCCCTACCTAATTAAGCAAGTTTAGCTAGACTAATATGGTTCATTAGACTAACTAAGCAAGGTTAATTAAGTTAATTAATTAATTAATATTTATATATTTTGTTAAAAAAACATTTTTTTGTAGACAGGGGGGCCCACTGGGCGGTGGCCCATAGGGCCAACCGGGTGTGCGGTTAACGGGCGCGGGCGCCCGATAGGGCGCCAGTGGGGCGCCGGTGAGGCGCGGAGCGGGCGAAGCCGCGGTGATGCGCGGGCGGTAGCCGGAGGCTTGAGGCAGGGGCGGCGGCGGCGCTGGGTTGCAGGCCGCGGCAGCGGCCACAGGGTGGCTTGGCCGGAGCAGCAGGGGTGACACTGGGGAAGCGGGAGGTCGCGGCGGTCTCGCGGGGCAACCAGGGTGAGAAGGGCGAGCCGTGGTGGGCGGGTGCGAGTGGAGCGGCGGCCGGAGGCGAGCTGCGGACAGCGCCGGTCGGCGGCGGTCGCCGAAGCAACAGCGGGCGAAGGCGAGGACTCCGGCAGACGGCGGGGCGAGCGACGCGGGTGGGAGCAGAGCCCGGGCAGCCGTGGGGTTGTGCCAGGTCGTGGGGTGGCGGCGAGCGGGCAAGGGCGAGGCGCTCGTGGGCAGCAGCGTGCACGCGAGGTAGGGGTGTGGCCCGGGGCGCGTCGACGCAGTAGCAGGACGCAACAGTAGCGAGGTAAGGCGCGGGCGGGCGGAGCTGGCTGCAGGCAGGCACGTCCTGGGGGTGGCCGGAGCTTCGGCCGCGTCGGCGGACTACAATGGCTATCAAGGGGGAAAACAGGGGTTGACAGAGGGGGATTGATACGTCTCCAATGTATCTATAATTTTTGATTGTTCCATGCTATATTATATTCTGTTTTAGATGTTTAATGGGCTTTATTATACACTTTTATATTATTTTTGGGACTAACCTATTAACTGGAGGCCCAACCCAAATTGCTGTTTTTTGCCTATTTCAGTGTTTCGCAGAAAAGGAATATCAAACGGAGTCCAAACGGAATGAAACCTTCGGGAACGTGATTTTCGGAACAAACATGATCCAGGACTTGGAGTCTACGTAAAGCAATCAGCGAGGAAGGCACGAGGCAGGGGGCACGCCTACCCCCCCCCCCAGGCGCGCCCTCCACCCTCGTGGGCCCCTTGTTTCTCCACCAACGTACTTCTTCCTCCTATATATACCCATGTACCCTGGAAACATCATATACAGATCCAAAACCCTATTTCCACCGCCGCAACCTTCTATACCCATGAGATCCCATCTTGGGGCCTTTTTCGGCGCTCCGTCGGAGGGGGCATTGAGCACGGAGGGCTTCTACATCAACACCATAGCCTCTCCGATGATGTGTGAGTAGTTTACCTCAGACCTTCGGGTCCATAGTTATTATCTAGATGGCTTCTTCTCTCTCTTTGGCTCTCAATACAAAGTTCTCCTTGATCTTCTTGGAGATCTATTCGATGTAATCTTCTTTTGCGGTGTGTTTGTCGAGATCCGATGAATTGTGGGTTTATGATCAAGTTTATCTATGAACAATATTTGAATCTCCTCTGAATTCTTTTATGTATGATTTGTTATCTTTGCAAGTCCCTTCGAATTATCAGTTTGGTTTGGCCTACTATGTTAATCTTTCTTGCAATGGGAGAAGTGCTTAGCTTTGGGTTCAATCTTGCGGTGTCCTTTCCCAGTGACGGCAGGGGCACCAAGGCACGTATTGTATTGTTGCCATCGAGGATAAAAAGATGGAGTTTATATCATATTGCATGAGTTTATCCATCTACATCATGTCATCTTACTTAAAGCATTACTCTGTTCTTATGAACTTAATACTCTAGATGCATGCTGGATAGCGGTCGATGTGTGGAGTAATAGTAGTAGATGCAGAATCGTTTCGGTCTACTTGTCGCGGACGTGATGCCTATATAAATGATCATACCTAGATATTCTCATAACTATGCTCAATTCTATCAATTGCTCGACAGTAATTCGTTCACCCACCGTAATACTTATGCTCTTGAGAGAAGCCAATAGTTAAACCTATGGCCCCCGGGTCTATTTTCCATCATATTAATCTTCCAACACTTAGCTATTTTTATTGCCGTTTATTTTACTTAGCATCTTTATTTCTCTTTATCATAAAAATACCAAAAATATTATCTTATCATATCTATCAGATCTCACTCTAGTAAGTGACCGTGAAGGGATTGACAACCCCTTTATCGCGTTGGTTGTGAGGTTCTTATTTGTTTGTGTAGGTGCGTGGGACTTGAGCGTGATCTCCTACTGCATTGATACCTTGGTTCTCAAAAACTAAGGGAAATACTTACGCTACTTTACTGCATCACCCTTTCCTCTTCAAGGGAAAACCAACGCAGTGCTCAAGAGGTAGCAAGAAGGATTTCTAGTGACGTTGCCGGGGAATTTCGCGCCAAGTCAAGTCAAGACATACCAAGTACCCATCACAAACTCTTATCCCTCGTATTACATTAGTTGCCATTTGCCTCTCGTTTTCCTCTCCCCCACTTCACCCGTGCCATTTTATTCGCCCTCTCTTTTCCGTTCACCTCTTTTTCGCTTGCTTCTTGTTTGCTCGTGTGTTGGATTGCTTGCTTGTCACGATGGCTCAAGATAATACTAAATTGTGTGACTTTACCAATACCAACAACAATGATTTTCTTAGCACTCCGATTGCTGCTCTTACCGATGCTGAATCTTGTGAAATTAATGCTGCTTTGTTGAATCTTGTCATGAAAGATCAATTCGCCGGCCTTCCTAGTGAAGATGCCGCTACCCATCTGAATAGCTTCGTTGATTTGTGTGATATGCAAAAGAAGAAAGATTTGGACAACAATATTGTTAAATTGAAGCTATTCCCTTTTTCGCTTAGAGATCGTGCTAAAGCTTGGTTTTCGTCTTTGCCTAAAAATAGTATTGATTCATGGAATAAGTGCAAAGATGCTTTTATCTCTATGTATTTTCCTCCCGCTAAGATCATCTCTCTTAGAAACGATATTATGAATTTTAAGCAACTTGATCATGAACATGTTGCACAAGCTTGGGAGAGGATGAAATTAATGATACATAATTGCCCTACTCATGGTTTGAATTTATGGATGATTATACAAAAAATTTATGCCGGATTGAATTTTCCTTGTAGAAATCTTTTAGATTCGGCCGCGGGAGGCACTTTTATGGAAATCACTTTAGGAGAAGCTACCAAACTCCTAGATAATATTAAGGTTAATTATTCTCAATGGCACACCGAAAGATATACTAATAAAAAAGTGCATGCGATAGAAGAAATTAATGTTTTAAGTGGAAAGATGGATGAACTTATGAAATTATTTGCTACTAAAAGTGTTTCTTCTGATCCTAATGATATGCCTTTGTCTACTTTGATTGAGAATAATAATAAATCTATGGATGTGCATTTTGTTAGTAGGAATTTTGGAAACAACACGTATAGAGGAAACTTTAATCCTGGCCCGTTCCCTAGTAATTCCTCTAATAATTATGGCAATTCCTACAACAATTCTTATGGAAATTTTAATAAGATGCCCTCTGAATCTGAGACTAGTGTTAAGGAGTTTATGAATTCGCAAAAGAATTTCAATGCTTTGCTTGAAGAAAAAATGCTTAAGGTTGATGAATTGGCTAGGAACGTTGATAGAATTGTTGGAGATATGCCCTAGAGGCAATCGTGTGATGATGATATTTCCATATGTATTCATGAGTCCTTTGTATTGTCCTTGAACATCATCAATGATATGTATCAATAAGTATGTGACTTGTTTGTGGAACTATGTATTGTATAATGATTGTTTTAATGGTCCCTAGTTGATAAGGTTATGCGGACACATATCCTTGACTAGTATACGACTCGGTTTATGACTATGTTTCACAAGTCATGTGCATGGAGATGCTAAAGCGATAGTATGGGCTCGGGGATGGAGATCACCGAGCCGGACAGACCCACTTTGAGACGCAGCGAGATATAGTCATCTGTTAGTCTCAAGTGCAATGTCTATTGCATGTCCTAGACATGAGGTCCTCGCATGTTCTTGGGATGAGGATCGACTCACTTAGGGTCTATCAAACGCTACTCCGTAACTGGGTAGTTATAAAGGTAGCTTTCAGGTGAGTCGTGAGACATGCCGCGAGACATGGTGGACCAAGATGGAATTTGCCCCTCCTATTTGGAGAGATATTCTCTGGGCCCTCTCGAGTGATCAGATTTGGAAAGCATGGCCATGCGACTTGGGTTAAGTGTTAACCCAGTTCGGGAATCTGTATCATGGTTTCGAGAAGAGAGGTCGAGCTAACACAAGGGTGACAAGTACTCGCCTTGAGCTCGACAACAAATATCGTGAGGCAAAAGGAATGTTGCATATGCCACATTGTTGAGGTTCATCAAACGACTTTACGCCCACATGGGAGTTGGCACGTTCTGCTAGGAGCCGCTACCAACTATCGACTCTGGTCGTGTCCATGTGTACGTGAACCTATAGGGTCGCACACTTAAGGGACTGCAGCCCATTCGGATTGGATCTGAGTGGAAAATGGATGTGGACTCCTAGTGGGCTCAAGTGTTGAGCCCACCTCGGAGGTCTATATAAAGGGGAGTGGGCACACCACTTAGGGTTGATCGGATTGAACCCTGGTTAGCCACCGCCACTCCCCATGCCCATGCCGCGCGACCGGACCTAGCAGTCCACCGCTCGACGCTGCTCCCCATACGTGTGGATACCTTGGAGGCATCGCATCTGCGGTGCTTGGACGAACCGTTCGAGGGAACCGTGAGGTGCTGTTCGCGGGAGATCACCGTTCACGGGTCTTCGCTGTTCGCGGGAGATCGGCTACACGCATCACCAACTCTACTTCCGCTGTGGTGACTGCGCGTCTAGTGGTAAACCCGATCCCGTGATCTATTTCCAGCAGCATGATCTTGGGTGCGCCATAGAAAATTTTATTTGGCACTAGCGTAGCGTACCGCGTGTTCCAACAAGAATTTCTCTTCATGTTGATTCTTTGAAACTTATATCTATTCCACCTAAGCATGATATCAATGAGTCTCTCAAAGCCATGAGAATTTCCATTGATGAGTGCAAAGAAAGAACCACTAGGATGCGTGCTAAGAAAGATTGCTTGTGAAAGCGTGTTCTTCTAGTTTCTATGAAAATAAAGATGAAGATCTAAAAGTTGTTGATGTGTCTCCTATTAAATCTTTGTTTTGCAATATGAATCTTGATAATGATTGGACTGGATATGAGTCACCTTTACCTAGAAGGCGTCCCAAAAATTCGGAGTTTTTAGATCTTAATGCGAAAATTGTTAAAAGTGGGATTGAAGAGATCAAAACTTTAGATATTAAGAAACCCACTATTTTGGATTTCAAGGAATTTAATTATGATAATTGCTCTTTGATAGATTGTATTTCCATGTTGCAATCCATGCTAAATTCTCCTCATGCTAATAGTCAAAATAAAGCTTTTACTAAACATATCGTTGATGCTTTGAGGCAATCTTATGAAGAAAAACTTGAGTTGGAAGTTTCTATCCCTAGAAAACATTATGATGAGTGGGAACCTACTATTAAAATTAAAATTAAAGATCATGAATGCTATGCTTTGTGTGATTTGGGTGCTAGTGTTTCCATGATTCCAGAAACTCTGTGTGATTTGCTAGGATTCCGTGAAATTGATGATTGCTCTTTAAACTTGCACCTTGCGGATTCCACTATTAAGAAACCTATGGGAAGAATTAATGATGTTCTTATTGTTGCAAATATGAACTATGTGCCCATAGATTTCATTGTCCTTGATATAGATTTCAATCATTCATGTCCTATTATTCTTGGTAGACCTTTCCTTAGAACGATTGGTGCAATTATTGATATGAAGGAAGGGAATATTAGATTCCAATTTCCGTTAAGGAAAGGCATGGAACACTTCCCTAGAAAGAAAATAAAATTACCTTATCAATCTATTATGAGAGCTACTTATGGATTGCCTACCAAAGATGGCAATACCTAGATCTATCCTTGCTTTTATGCCTAGCTAGGGGCGTTAAACGATAGCGCTTGTTGGGAGGCAACCCAATTTTTTTTTGCTTTTTGCTTCTGTTTAGGAATAAGTTTTTGATCTAGCCTCTGGTTAGATTTGTTTTTATGTTTTAATTAGTGTTTGTGCCAAGTTAAACCTATAGGATCTTCTTGGATGATAATTATTTGATCTTGCTGAAAATTCCACAAACTTTCTATTCACGAAAACAGTTGTTAAAAATCACCAGAACGAGAAAAATACTGATTCTAATTGCAGTAGATCAATAAACAAATTGTCTAGGTAGTCCTACATTGGTAGATTTTTCTGAGTTCCAGAAGTTTGCATTAGTTACAGATTACTACAGACTGTTCTGTTTTTGACAGATTCTGTTTTTCGTGTGTTGTTTGCTTATTTTGATGAATCTATGGCTAGTAAAAGGGTTTATAAACCATAGAGAAGTTGGAATACAGTAGGTTTAACGCAAATACAGATAAAGAATGAGTTCATTACAGTACCTTGAAGTGTTGTTTTGTTTTCTTTCGCTAACGGAGCTCACGAGATTTTCTGCTAAGTTTTGTGTTGTGAAGTTTTCAAGTTTTGGGTAAAAGATTTCATGGTTTATGGAGCAAGGAGTGGCAAGAGCCTAAGCTTGGGGATGCCCATGGCACCCCAAGATAATCTAAGGACACCAAAAAGCCAAAGCTTGGGGATGCTCCGAAAGGCATCCCCTCTTTCGTCTTCGTCCATCGGTAACTTTCCTTGGAGCTATATTTTTATTCACCACATGATATGTGTTTTGCTTGGAGCGTCTTGTATGATTTGAGTCTTTGCTTTTTAGTTTACCACAATCATCCTTTCTGTACACACCTTTTGAGAGAGACACACATGATTCGGAATTTATTAGAATACTCTATGTGCTTCACTTATATCTTTTGAGCTATGTAGTTTTTGCTCTAGTGCTTCACTTATATCTTTTAGAGAACGGTGGTGGATTTGTTTTATAGAAACTATTGTTCTCTCATGCTTCACTTATATTATTTTGAGAGTCCTACAAAACAGCATGATAATTTGCTTTAATTATGATAGGCATCCAAGATTAGTAAAAAAAATCTGATGAGTGTGTTGAATACTGTGAGAAGTTTGATGTTTCATAATTGTTTTGAGATATGAAGATGGTGATATTAGAGTCATGCTAGTTGAGTAGTTGTGAATTTGAGAAATACTTGTGTTAAAGTTTGTGACTCACGTAGCATGCACGTATGGTGAACCGTTATGTGATGAAGTCAGAGCATGATTTATTTATTGATTGTCTTCTTTATGAGTGGCGGTCGGGGATGAGCGATGGTCTTTTCCTACCAATCTACCCCCCTAGGAGCATGCGCCTAATACTTTGCGTTGATAACTTGTAGATTTTTGCAACAAGTATATGAGTTCTTTATGACTAATGTTGAGTCCATGGATTATACGCACTCTCTTCCTTCCACCATTGCTAGCCTCTCTAATACCGCGCACTTTTCGCCGGTATCATACACCCCCCATATACCTTCCTCAAAAAAGCCACCATACCTACCCATCATGGCATTTCCATAGCCATTATGAGATATATTGCATTGCAACTTACCACCGTTCCGTTTACTGTGAGACGCTCCATCATTGTCATATTTCTTTGCATGATCATGTAGTTGACATCGTATTTGTGGCAAAGCCACCATTCATAATTCTTTCATACATGTCACTCTTGATTCATTGCATATCCCGATACACCGCCGGAGGCATTCACATAGAGTCATATTATGTTCTAAGTTTGGAGTTGTAATTCTTGAGTTGTAAAGTAAATAAAAGTGTGATGATCATCATTATTAGAGCATTGTCCCAAGTGAGGAAAGGATGATGGAGACTATGATTCCCCAAAAAGTCGGGATGAGACTCCGGACGAAAAAAAGAGGCCATAAAAAAGGTGAAAAGTCCCAAAGAAAAAAATGAGAGAAAAAGAGGGAAGGGACAATGCTACTATCCTTTTACCACACTTTTTCTTCAAAGTAGCACCATGATGTTCATGATAGAGAGTCTCCTATGATATCACTTTCATATACTAGTGGGAATTTTTCATTATGGAACTTGGCTTGTATATTCCAATGATGGGCTTCCTCAAAATGCCCTAGGTCTTCGTGAGCAAGCGAGTTGGATGCACACCCACTTAGTTTCTTTTGTTGTGCTTTCATATACTTATAGCTCTAGTGCATCCGTTGCATGGCAATCCCTACTCACTCACATTGATATCTATTGATGGGCATCTCTATAGCCCGTTGATATGCCTAGTTGATGTGAGACTATCTTCTCCTTTTTGTCTTCTCCACAACCACCATTCTATTCCACATAAAGTGCTATGTCCATGGCTCACGCTCATGTATTGCGTGAAGATTGAAAAAGTTTGAGAACACCAAAAGTATGAAGCAATTGCTTGGCTTGTCATCAGGGTTGTGCATGATTAAATACTTTGTGTGATGAAGATAGAGCATAGCCAGACTATATGATTTTGTAGGGATAACTTTCTTTGGCCATGCTATTTTGAGAAGACATAATTGCTTAGTTAGTATGCTTGAAGTATTATTATTTTATGTCAATATTAAACTTTTGTCTTGAATCTTTCGGATCTGAATATTCATACCACAAATAAGAGAATTACATTGAAAATTATGCCAAGTAGCATTCCACATCAAAATTCTGTTTTATCATTTACCTACTCGAGGACGAGCAGGAATTAAGCTTGGGGATGCTTGATTTGTCTCCAATGTATCTATAATTTTTTACTGTTCCATGCTATATTATATTCTGTTTTGGATGTTTAATGGGCTTTATTATACACTTTTATATTATTTTTGGGACTAACCTATTAACCGGAGGCCCAGCCCAAATTGTTATTTTTTGCCTATTTCAGTGTTCCGCACAAAAGGAATATCAAACGAAGTCCAAATGGAATGAAACCTTCGGGAACATGATTTTCGGAACAAACATGATCCAGAGGACTTGGAGTCTACGTAAAGCAATCAACGAGGAAGGCACGAGGCAGGGGGCGCGCCCTCCATCCTCGTCGGCCCCTCGTTGCTCCACCGACGTACTTCTTCCTCCTATATATACCCATGTACCCTGGAAACATCATATACAGAGCCAAAACCCTATTTCCACCGCCGCAACCTTATATACCCGTGGGATCCCATCTTGGGGCCTTTTCCGGCGCTCCGTTGGAGGGGGCATTGATCACGGAGGGCTTCTACATCAACACCATGGCCTCTCCGATGATGTGTGAGTAGTTTACCTCAGACCTTCGGGTCCATAGTTATTAGCTAGATGGCTTCTTCTCTCTCTTTGGATCTCAATACAAAGTTCTCCTTGATCTTCTTGGAGATCTATTCGATGTAATCTTCTTTTGCGGTGTGTTTGTCAAGATCCGATGAATTGTGGGTTTATGATCAAGTTTATCTATGAACAATATTTGAATCTCCTCTGAATTCTTTGATGTATGATTGGATATCTTTGCAAGTCTCTTCGAATTATCAGTTTGGTTTGGCCTACTAGATTGATCTTTCTTGCAATGGGAGAAGTGCTTAGCTTTGGGTTCAATCTTGCGGTGTCCTTTCCCAGTGACAGCAGGGGCAGCAAGGCACGTATTGTATTGTTGCCATCGAGGATAAAAAGATGGGGTTTATATCATATTGCATGAGTTTATCCCTCTACATCATGTCATCTTACTTAAAGCATTACTCTGTTCTTATGAACTTAATACTCTAGATGCATGCTGGATAGCGGTCGATGTGTGGAGTAATAGTAGTAGATGCAGAATCGTTTCGGTCTACTTGTCGCGGACGTGATGCCTATATAAATGATCATACCTAGATATTCTCATAACTATGCTCAATTCTATCAATGGCTCGACAGTAATTCGTTCACCCACCGTAATACTTATGCTCTTGAGAGAAGCCAATAGTTAAACCTATGGCCCCCGGGTCTATTTTCCATCATATTAATCTTCCAACACTTAGCTATTTTATTGCCGTTTATTTTACTTAGCATCTTTATTTCTCTTTATCATAAAAATACCAAAAATATTATCTTATCATATCTATCAGATCTCACTCTAGTAAGTGACCGTGAAGGGATTGACAACCCCTTTATCGCGTTGGTTGCGAGGTTCTTATTTGTTTGTGTAGGTGCGTGGGACTTGAACGTGATCTCCTACTGCATTGATACCTTGGTTCTCAAACACTAAGGGAAATACTTACGCTACTTTACTGCATCACCCTTTCCTCTTCAAGGGAAAACCAACGCAGTGCTCAAGAGGTAGCAGGGTTCAAAGTGAGCGCGGGGTGAGCTCGAGGAGGGCCGGGAGGCGTCGGAGCAGCGGGGCGATGACGAGGCAGTGGCGCCGGTGGTTCGGTTCGTCGTCGGGAAGAAGATGGCGACGACCATGCAGAGTGCCTTGGCTCAAACCGGTGGATGCATCCGACGAAGACGAGCGTGGCGGAGCTTTTATACGTCTCCGCATGGCTCGGGAGACACGGCGGTCGCGGGATCGACGAGCGCACATCGACGTTGAGCTCGGGGTGAGCTCCAGATCGAGAAAAAGGAGGGAAGGAGCGTATGGGGGTTAGGGTTTCGGCAAGGGGGGTCCAGGGGGTGACCTTGTAGGCGCCCAGGGGGTGGCGGATGGCTGCCACGCCGACAGCCAAGGCCAGGGCGTCCCGGATGGCTGCCACGCCCCTGCTATGTGAACAGGGGGTAGGGGAAGAGCTCCACGTGGGCATGGGCTGCACTATTTTGCTTAATCGTCCGAAGTGGCCAATAGTTTAAGTCCCTCCTGTTTTCTCCTTTTCTTTGGCTAGACTTTTTCTTTTTTTTTCTTTCTCCACTGTTTTCTATTTAAATGCTATAGTAATTGAATTTAGTTAATATTGAAATTTGGCACATAATTCAAGCTTAACATTGTGGTGTTGCATAAAAAGTTTCAGAGCCAATGGAATTGTTCAAGCATTTTTTGAAATTGAAAAGGTCAATTAATATGCTGTTAGACCACTTTATATTATCGTAGGAATTAAATGGTGAGTCAAATGATGTCAGTTTCTACATGATAATTAGTTATTGAATATTTGCAACCCAACGAACATTTTTATCTCACTGCTTTATGAAACTATAATTTGACTTGTTATTTGAATTTGTATTTGAAATAAGTTTGAAATAAGTGAGGTTTAGCAAAATTGTAATCGTGATGACCTGGCATCATTAACAGGGGTTTACTGTAGCTTGATTATCCGGGCGTCACACAGGGTCTCTGCCGGGAGCAGACGGCTCGACCGGGAGAGGCTTACCGTAGTCCAGCTTTCTCCTTTTCCGGGCCATTGTGGCTGGTGATACGGAGGGCTGGGAGAGACGGAGAACAAAAGTTCCTGGTTCCATAGGAAGCTTCTACGCATCACACTTCGACAGGTGATCAGCTATGTTGTTTTCTTCAGGGGGTACGTGCTCTGTTTGCAACCCATCAAAGTGCTCCTCCAATCTCCTCACTTCCTCGACGTATGCTTCCATCAATGGGCTTTGATAATCTTTGTTGACTTGTCTCACCACAAGCTGTGAACCTCCTCGAATGATCAACTTCTTGATTCCCAATTCTGCTGTAATCCTGAGCCCGGCAATGAGCCCTTCATACTCAGCTGTATTGTTGGTGGCTTCTTCCCGGGCAAAGTGCATTTGGACGACGTACTTCAAGTGTTCCCAGGAGGGGGCAACAAGAAGCACGCCAGCCCCTGCACCTTGTAGGGAAAAAGCACCATCATAATACATAATCCATTCTTGGGGTGATTCCTTGCCGGGGAGAGCTATTTCTGTCACTTCCCCAGCAGGGGTTGGCATCCATTCTACAATAAACTCTGCCAGCGCCCTGCTCTGAATAGTTGACATGCTCTCAAACTTCAAACCAAAGCTAGATAACTCCAAAGCCCACTCCACTATTCTGCCGGCGGCCTCAGGGTTTCGGAGTATCCTTTGCAACGGGAAACGAGTGACAACCATAATCTCATGGGCTTGGAAGTAGTGGCGCAGTTTCCTTGAGGCCATGACGAGGCCAAAGATCCACTTTTGGACACCGAATACCTCGATCTAGCCCCTTGTAACAAGGAGCTGATGAAGTACACTGGGCGCTGCACCACTTTCTTCCTTGCCGCGTCCTTGGCGTTGCTCTTGTTGTCGTGCTCATTGCTGTTCTGATCCTTGTCTGATTCTGCCGTGATCTGGCCACTTTCTGCCTCATCTACTTCTCGATGTGCTACCAAGGCCGCACTGAGCACTTGGTTTGTTGCCGCCAAGTAAAGCAATAATGGCTCTTGGGGTTTGGGTGCAACCAAAGTAGGCACAGACGATAGGTAGGCCTTCAATTCCTGCAGAGCTGCATCTGCTTCCGGGGTCGACTTCATAGCATTGCTTTCTTCAAAATCTTGAAGAACGGTAGGGCACGCTCCGCAGACTTGGCAATGAACCTGCTCAGCGCGGCAACGCATCCCGTCAGGCGCCTCACATCCTTAACTGTCCTTGGCGCTTGGATCTGCTCAATGGCCTTTATCTTGCCAGGGTTGGCTTCGATCCCCCGATGGGACATGAAGAATCCAAGTAGCTTGCCGGAGGTAACACCGAATACACACTTCTCCGGGTTAAGCTTCAAGTTGATCTTGCGTAAATTAGCAAATGTATCTTCCAAATCTTGGATAAGGGTGGCCTTATCCTTAGGTTTGACCACGATGACATCCATACAGTCTTCTATATTTCTGTGCAACTGTGGCTCAAAACCAATTTGAATTGCTCTTGCAAAAGTGTACCCGACACTCTTTAATCCGAAAGGCATGCGGACAAAGCAGTACGTACCACATGGGGTGATGAATGATGTCTTCTCCTCATCTTCTTTGGACAAAAAGATCAGATGATATTTGGAGTATGCATCCAGAAAGGAGAGCAATGGAATCCACAATCTGGTCGATGTGCGGCAAGGGCAATGGGTCCTTCGGGCAAGCCTTGTTGAGATATGTGAAATCAATGCAGAGCCTCCATTTCTCATTCGCCTTCCGGACCACCACTGGGTTCGCCAACCACGTAGGGTGCAGTACTCCTCTGACCAAACCGGCTACCTCTAGCTTCTTGATTTCCTCGGCAATGAACTGCTACTGCTCCAAGGCCTGCTTCCGGACATTCTGCTTGACGGGTCGGGCGTGTGGGCAGACAGCAAGGTGGTGCTCGATTACATCCCTGGGAACACCGGGGATATCCGATGTTTGCCAGCAAACACATCGATATTCGCAGGCAGGAAGGCAACGTGCGCACTTTCCTATTTGTCATCAAGTGTGGCGCTGATAGTGAAAGTACCATCAACACCAGCCAGACCTATCAGGACCTTCTTCACTTGGGGTGCAGCAACCTTGGATCTCTTGCTGTTGGAACACTCCGGCACGTCGTCAATGGGTGCCGCGCGCTCGGAGGGGGCACGCTTCCCGAACTCCTTGACGGAGGCCCTATAATCCTTCTTCTTTCCTTTGCTTTCATTGGCGGAAGCTGCTGGCGCCGCAGCCTCTGCCGTGACTGCATCCCGGTACATCTTGTCCACGCAGATAACTGCATCCTTCACATCTGATGGGATAGTGATGACTCCCAGTGGCCCAGGAATCTTCAAGGTGTTATAAGCATAGTGAGATGCTTCCATGAATTTAGCTAGGGTAGGGTGTCCCAGAATCCCACTGTACGGCAAGGGGACATCAACCACATCAAAAACAATCTTCTCAGTCTGGTAGTTCAGTTCTCCCCCAAACATCACCGGCGACGTAATCTTCCCCTTGGGATGGCTCCTGCCGGGGTTAACTCCTTGAAACGTGTTGGTAACCTTTAGCTCTTCTTCTCCTATCTGAAGCTTGTTGATAACTACCGGGGAAATCAAATTCAACCCAGTCCCACAATCCACTAACATCTTTGTGACCGTGAGGTTGCGAATTGTTGGGGAGACCAACAATGGCAAACACCCTACCGCAGTGGTGCGGCCAGGGTGATCCTTCTCATCAAAGATGACGGGCGTGCGGGGCCACTTGAGTGGCTTCCGGGCCTCTGGCGCTGGCTCCACAGCATTGACCTCTCGTGCCCATCGCTTGAGTTGGCGATGAGAGGTGTGCAAAGATGCACCCCGATCAATGGATAGGGCGTCAGTGGCCTTCTGAAATTCCTTCTCACTGGTTTCCCCTTCATCCCCTTCACCACTCACATTATCACAAATTTCCTTTTCTTGGCCCCTGGCGGGTTTTCGTTGGTTCTGAAAGGGTTTGCTGGGGCGGTTTGCTTCACCGCCTTGGCCCTTACCGCCAGCAGCATTCTATCCTTTTTCCTTATCACGCTTATCATATTATGTCCTATGTTTCTTGACGAGCTGTTCAACTTGGTAACACTCCTGAAGGTCGTCGCCTTTGGTCCGGTGAATCTTGCAGTACGACCCATCACCTTTCCCAACTTTTTCAGCGGCAGCGGCTTCCCGGCAAGCAGCGCACGCGACTGCTTCCTTGCCGGGGGCCTCAGCCTTTGCCTTCTTGCTGGTACTTGGTGTGCCTGAACCTTCTAGAGTCATTACTGCCTTATTTCTTGGTTTCTTACTGCGCTTCTTTGTCTTTCTCTAACTGGTAGATTCATCCTCATCTTCTGAATCAACATTGATGCAATCCTCCTCTCCAGGCAACTTCCTTCCTTCCTCCATTCGAGCACACTTATCCACCAGTGTGTACAACTCCTTCACAGTCTTGGGCAACCGCACATTCATCTTGGAACGAATACGACGGTTGCACACATTGGACTGGAAGGCTGCTATAACGGCTACCAGATGGATATTTGGAATAATTCTATGAACTTACTGAATCTCTGTAAATACTTACGGAGGGTTTCTCCTTCCTTCTGCTGGAGAAGCTGCAGGTCACTGGGTCTGTCGGGCTCTTGGTGACCACCGGTGAAAGCACCGATGAACTCGTGGCACAGATCTGCCCATGACGAAATGGAGTTCTCCGGCAGGTGCATCAGCCAAGACCTCACATTGGACTTGAGGGCCAAAGGGAAGTAGTTGGCGAACACCTTCTCATCTCTTCCTTTGGCAGCCTGAACAACGATGGTGTAGATGCTCAGGAACTTTGACGGGTTCAGCCTCCTGTCGTATTTCTCAGGTATCTCTGGCTTGAACATGCAAACGGACGGCCAACAGACTTGTCGCAGCTCTCGTGTGAAGGCAGGGCAGCCGACCTCGAAAGGAAGGCACCCGCCAACGCCGAGCGCAGGCTCGTCAACGTTGAGGCCGTCGCACCCATCGGTCTGGCGAAGGTCGTCGTGGCGCCGATCTAGGGCGACGCACGCGTCACCCCGCCGCCTATCCTCCGGGGCTTGACGTTGGCCTGGACGTACTCGAGGGTCAGAAGAGGCCATAGAGACGTCGTCGGGGTCTTGATTCTGCTCCGCCCGCGTCGGCTGTCGTGGTGGGGGCTGCACTGTGGGGACAGCCCCCTCTGTTGGCCAGCAGTACGGGCGGTTGCTGTCGCTTGGGGAGGTCGTGGCGGGCCAGCTTGCCGTGAGCCCCCAGCCTCGGCGAAACCTCTCCATTCATCCATCTGCTCGGCTGCCGGCTGAAACCTCAGTAACAGCTGAGCTCACGCCATGGGCTCTGTAGCTGTGCTTGGCATAGATGTTGATGACGTCGACCGTACTGTTACCTGGCTCCTGATGGTGCCAGCGGCGGCGACGATGGGAGTGCCGCGTCCACGCAGCTGTGGAACAACTAGTTGGGCAGCGGGGTCGTGCGGCGATGGTGCTCAAGGGTCAGTGGCTCCGTTGGGCGTAGCGGTCCGGTCGGCTCGCCTGGGAGGAGGCACATGCGCCGTGACCGCCCCCGTGGTGGGGGTGGCCGAAGGACGATGGCTCGCCACGGACCGAGCGCCGTTGCTGTGGCTGTGCCCGCCGGTGGGAGGAGGGGGTGCAAGTGGGGTGACCCCCTCGCCCGTACCTTGCGGGGCGTGACCGTCGAGGTGCTGCTGATACCGTTCTCCTCCGACATCTCCAGCCCCCGTGTCGGCCGCGGGGGAAGTGGTGATGTCACCACCTGCTCCAGTCACACCCCCAGCAGCTAATGTATACTTCACAACTTTATTCTTGTAGACACGTGTTGGTCCTCCAAGCACAGAGTTTTGTTGGACAATAGCAATTTTCCCTCAAGTGGATGACCTAAGGTTTATCAATCCGTGAGAGGTGTAGGGTGAAGATGGTCTGTCTCAAACGAGCCTGCATCCAAATACAAGAAATCTATTGTGTCCCGAACACACCCGATACAATGGCAAATTGTATAGGTGCACTAGTTCGACGAAGAGATGGTGATAAAAGTGTAATATGGATGGTAGAAATACATTTTTATGATCTGAATTAATAAAAACAGCAAGGTAACAAATAGTAAACGGGCACAAGAACGGTATTGCAATGCTTGAAAATGAGGCCTAGGGTCCGTACTTCCGCTAGTGCAATCTCTCAATAGTGCTAATATAATTGGATCATATAACCGTCCCTCAAAGTGCGATGAAGAATCACCCAAAGATCCTATGTAGCGGAGAACATAAGACGTGAAAGTGCGTTACATCGACTAGAGGGGGGTGAATAGGGGATTTTTATGAATTCTTCACCGCGGAATTTGCCGGTGAGGAAATTCCTTAGCGAAGAACTACTTGCAGCGGAATAAGTACTCAAAAGTAAACATAACAGAACACAAGCATGGTCATCATGATGAAATGAAGACAAGCACAGAGTACAGAAAGCGTAAACACAGGATAGCACAGGATGAAGACAAACAGACTTAAGAAATTGAACTGAGGAAATTGAGAAAGTCTTCAGTCAATGTCTTCAAACACAGATATGAACAAGCGCACAACACAGGTATGAGGAAATGAAAGAGTTGAGGAAATAGAACCAGTAGGCTTCGTGAAGACAATGATTTGGTAGACCAGTTCCAACTGTTGTCTCAGTTGTACATCTGGTTGGAGCGGCTAGGTATTTAAACCTGAGGACACACAGTCCCGGACACACAGTCCTCACCGTATTCTCCTTGAGCTAAGGTCACACACACCTCGCCCAATCACTCGTGGTAAGTCTTCAGATGACTTCCGAACCTTCACAAACTCGGTCACTCGGCGATCCACAATTCCTCTTCGATGCTCTAGACGATGACGCCTAACCATCTGGAAGAAGCACAGTCTTCAAAGGTAACAAGCATCGGATCCACGCAGGATCAATCTCTTCAGTGATGCTCAATCACTTTGGGTTTGTAGGTGTTTGGGTTTGGGTTTTCCTCTTTGATGATTTTCGCTCAAAGTCCTCGGAGGATGGGATGCTCTCAAATGACAAGTGTCAGTTTCTCTCAGAGCAGCCAACCAGCTAGTGGTTGTAGGGGGGCTATTTATAGCCTAGGGAGCAGCCCGACATCATAAGACATAAATGCCCTTCAATGATATGACCGTTAGGTGGGTAGATATTTTGGGACAGCTGGCGCATAGCACAGCAACGGTCGGAAATTTGAGTATCAAATTCCTCAGGGCTATCATGTTCCTCACTATGTAGGCAATCCGCACTGGCGAATTCCTAACTCCTCAGTCAGAACAAATTCCTCAGAGACCAGAAGTACTTCGTCTCTGTCACTGAAGAATATGACTGAACTGTATGAGATTTCCAATGGCTTCACTCGAAGGGATTGGTAGGTGTAGGATTTTGAGTTGAGCATCACATGGAAATTTTTCCTTAGTATTTCCTCGACCCCCTTTAACAGTACGGTGTTTCCTATGACTCAAGAACGAGAAAATGAAACTACGAAAACAAAAGTCTTCACGCTTCATGTTCCTCAAATGAATACCAAGTCTTCAAGGTCACACCAATTTCTTCACTTTCAAAGTCTTCAGAAATCCAAAGTCTTCAGTCGAAGAACTTCATTTTTAGGGGTCGACTTTCTCTGTAAATATCAAACTCCTCATAGACTTATAGACCTGTGTACACTCATAAACGCATTAGTCCCCTAACCTATAAGTCTTCAATACACCAAAATCACTAAGGGGCACTAGATGCACTTACAATCTCCCCCTTTTTGGTGATTGATGACAATATAGGTTAAGTTTTCAACGGGGATAAACATATGAAGTGTAAATACTGATATTGAGGAATTTGATTACAAGATATAGAAGAACTCCCCCTGAAGATGTGCATAGTGATGAATTTGCTTTTGAAGCAATGCACACTTGAAGAGTAGAATCATGGAGATCTCCCCCTATATCTTGTAATTCATACACGCATTTGACATATAATATGAAGAATTTGAAATGCATGATGAAATATGGTGACTGATGTAATTCAGCATGCGTGCATTAACATTAATAAGGAATAAGCATGCAGAAAACCATAGCAAAAGTATCAGGCCACCATAGAGTTTAAGTTTACAACTCGGTCCAGCAAAGCATCAGAAGAACGAGAGTTGTAACTTCGGAAAAAACGCCCATATAAGATAGACCCGCTTGAAGACTAACTCAAATTTCTCCCCCTTTGTCATCGAATGACCAAAAGGGTTGAAAATGAGGACTAACGCCCCAGAAGAATATCAAGGTGATGAAGGAGCACCAGCGTTGTTGGGGTCGTTTGTCGTAGTAGGGCCTGCTGCAGTGTCATCCAAGTCTTCATGCTCATCGGTGTCGTGCGATGAAGAATAGGAGCTGGCCACCAAGGAAGAAACCTTGACCTTCTTGTATTTCTTCGGTGGAGGTGCAGACCAGTTAAAGTCCTCCTTGAGACCCATGTTCTTCAGATCTTCTTCGCTGTAGATGTGAGACAGAACAGCCCAGGTGCGACCGAAAACTTCATGGAGGTAGTAATGGTTTTTCTTCACTGCATTATGTGTAGCAGTCATGTTGTGAAGGATTGAACCAAACTGACGCTTAACCCATTTATGTTTTCAATCCACCTTCTGGTGAAGACTTAGCAGAAGCTCACAGTCAGTCATCACACGAGGAGCAGTAGCTTGAGGATTTGGCTTGGAGGCATGGGCAGCAGAATCATGAGTGGTAGAGTCATCATTGGTGGAATAAGATGCAGCCTTGCGAAATTGACCATACAATGGACGAATGCCTTCATCAATAACAGCTGGTGCCTTGCCCTTTTCATCAGCTGAGGAATAGGTCCGCTTGAGGACTTCAATCGGGGGCAAGTAGATGAGGTGATTCTGAAAATCAGCCTTGTAGTTGAGTGAAGACCTTGTCCTGAGGAATCTCATAATCCAAGGTGCATAAGGCTTTAGCTCAAACGGAGAAAGTGCAACATTTGCCAGAGTCCTCATGAAGAAATCATGATAATTGACAGGAATGCCATGAATGATGTTGAATACCAGATTCTTCATGATGCCAACAATTTCCTCATCAGATGAGTCATGGCCTTTGATTGGACTCATAGTCTTCGTCAGAATGCGATAGACTGTCCTTGGTACATACTGCAATTCCTTCACAAGGAATTTTGTCCTAGAGGCTTAACCAGGTTTCAATGGCTTCATCAGCACTTGCATATAGTGATCAGTAAGCTCAGGCTCTTGGTACATGCAACGAGCTCCTTCAGGTGGAGAACTGATGGGCAGGGCGTGAAGTAATTCAGAGGCCGGTGCTTTGTAGTGAGTGTTTTCGGTCATCCAGTCCAAAACCCAGGAGTTCACATCGTCAGCATCTCCTGTGATGTGCAATGTTGCGTAGAATTGAAGAATGAGCTCTTCATTCCAATCAATTATGTCTGTGCAAAAGTTGAGGAGGCCCGTGTCATGAAGCACACTGAGGACAGGTGTGAAGCATGGCAGTGATTCCCTGTCCACATGAGGAATATGCTCGTGGTCGAAGACTTTGTCCTTGTTGAAGAGCACTGAGGAATAGAAGTTGGCCTAGCTGGCGGTCCAGAAGCGCTTCCTTCTAAGACGAGCAGAATCATAGGGATTGTAGTCAGTGAAGAACACGTGCTCGCCGAAGAAATCATCAGCCTTGAATTTCTGCTTCTTTGAGAATGGATCCTTTGGTTTGGGCTGAGGAGTGCCAGTCAATTGCATTATCACCTCAGGAATCACAATCTCAGGTTCTTCAGGCTGAGGAATTTCAGCTTCTACTCCAGTGATAGCCTGGGTCTTCAATTCATCATTTACTTTTTCTTCAGCACTAGTGGCTGGAATTTCTTCATGGACAGATGGTGTGGCATGTGGTTCATCAGATCCCATTTGAACTGTGGTTGCTGGGGACTGAGGAATTTGTTGCAATGGTGTGAAGAGTGGAGAGTTGGGGTGCTGACTTTCCCAAAAGTCATTATTTAGCACAGGTGTGGTACAACCAATGTCCACATCTTCATCTTCCATTTCTTCAACGCCGGCCTCTTCAGCAGTAAACTGAGGCATAGGCGAGGAAACAGCTGGAGTTGAAGGGATTTCATCCACTTCAATTTCTTCATCCAACTGCTCTGACGAAGTAGCATAAGGATTTTCTTCATCAGATTCGCTAGGAATCACATATTCTTCATCATAAGGAACAATGTCCTTTGATGACATGGTTGAGATAGGAACAACATCAATGGGGTTTGCAAATGAGCTGGTCAGAGACTTCATCTTCTTCGGAGCTGAAGAATCTGATGAAGCTGATGCCTTCCTTTTCTTCACTGTTGCATGTTCTGCAGCCTTAGTCTTCTTCACATCTGATGCAGATGGAAGGATCGGAGTTGGGATAGGCGCAGGAGGAGCAAAGGAATGTGGTTGATTTTCTTTAGGCACAACTGATGCAGTTGCCCTGACCTCTTCATTTTCTTCAGGCGCACCACTAGTGGATGCCCTGGCAATTTCATCAGCGGCTGGAATGCAGTCATCAGCCCTGGAACTGACATTTTCTTCAGCAGCCTGAATGTCATCAGCGGTGCTGGCATGTTCTTCAATCGGCTGAGCAAATGCTTCAGTCTGAGGAATTTCTTGTTGCGATGGGGCTGCAACATTGGAGGTGAACTTTTCAGATAATTTCACAAACCTGACTTTGGCTCCAAGCCAGTCAGCACGATACGCGTCAAATTCATCACTCAGTTTCTTGATCTCAGATTGAATAGTGACAAGTTCTTCAGTTATCATAGAGACAACATTTTTCTTCAGAAAGTGCTCCTTCCTGTACTGCGCTTTCTTGATCTGCCTGGCCTTCTCATATTTCCATTTTTCTTCTTGGATGAAGGCAGTCAGCATATGAATTTGGCCAGGAGTCAGCTTGAAATCAGGCATAGGAGTGTTTGGGTCCTTGTGCCAGAGATCAATGTAGTCGAGGATCAACGTTGGATCCAAAAGCAGTGGCACATTTGTGCCCTTGGCTCTAGCGGCTCTGACTTGCCTATCTCTGATGATTTCAGCAAGTTCCTCATCATCAGCTTCGTCTTCATCAGACGGCACTTGCAAGGCGACCTGCTTCTTGTGAGGACTTGGGCGAGAGCCTCGTCCAGCAGTGGCCTTTGTCTTCAGCAGAGAGGGTCCTGTTGAAGAGTATGGTGCAGCTGAGGAACTAGCAGAAGCTCCTGAGGAAATAGAGATGCGTGTAGTCCTTTGGCACGTGGCAAGATGCACAGGTGATGAGGACTTGGTCGGAGCAGCTGAGGACTTTGGAGGAGGAGCTAAGGACTTTGGAGGAGCAGGAGCAGCGTGAGGAGTTGGCCGTGAGGGCTTTGAGGATTCTGGCCCTGAAGGCATAGCTGAGGAACTTGGCCTTGAGGACATTGACAGCGAAGCACTTGGCTTGTGCGCAGACTTCTTTGACATGGCCTTCTTAGGCTTGACAGAGGCCTCAGCGGCAGCAGAGTCTTCGTTGAATTTCCTCACTGCTTCTCTGGCTTGTCTAGCCAGCTTGGCCTGGCGCTTGGCCCATTCATCAGGATAATCCTCACCACGTTTGAGGCTGGTGGGATCAGCTATTTGGCCAGGTGCCAATGGAGGTCTTGGGCATGGAGGATTGAGTGCGAATTTCTTCATCTATTTGGGAGTAACATATTTGTACTCCCTCCACTCTCTTGCCCATCTCCTCTCTATCCTCTGTATGCGCACCTTGCGCTGATTTTTGTCCTCTTTTCCAAACTTGGCCTCATCAGGAGTGCAGTAATCTTTGTATATGTCATCAGGGATTTCAAATGCAGTGTTGATTTCAGGCCTCTTTCCTCCTTTCTGTGGCTTCTTACCGTCAGCCATTTTCTTCAGTTGAGGAATTTGAACAATTGAATTCTCTGAAGAAGTATGCAACTTTTCTTCGAGGAACGCTGCAAATGAGTTAAGTTGATGAGAACCTAGTGATTCAGCAGTGGACATGAGTACATGTGAACAGAGTATAGTTGCGAGGAATTTGGAGAGGTCATATGCGTTCTAAGAAGGTTTTGTAAAAAGAACAAGTTTGAGAAATTTGACCAGACGAGTCTTGAAGAATTTCACTAAGCATTCTTTGTCTTAGGTTCCAGAGTTGTATAGATCGAAGATCCACACAATTGAGGAATCTTGAAGAAAAAATATTGCTTAGAGAAATGAATCAAGAACAGATGACATGTGAGGTGTTTAGTTTGAAAAGAATTTGAAGAATAAACACCTTTGAGGATTTTGTAGAAATCATTTGAATCAAAGAGGGCCGTAAAAGTAACTTTTTAATTACCCTGAACGAAGAACACGACGAACTGGGATGTAGAGATGAGAAGTTCGTCTGTATAGATCTTCCACGCCCTAACTCGGCGGAGGAAGACAGCTACGGCAGCGGGAGAGGGAAGATTTCCGCGGCCGGCACGAGTACGGCGGCGACGAGGTCGAGGCAGTGAAGCTCTTCCTCACCGGCGACGATGAAGTAGCGGCGGCGCTAGGGTTTGAGAAGCTCTAGTTGGAGAGAGGTCGAGCGGAGTAAAGGAAGTGAGGAAGGGGAGGGGGTATTTATAGCCACGGTGAAAAACTGTTTGCCCGAAGAAATTGGACGAACGTGCCCCTGACCCTTCTCATTCACTTGACATGTGTCACCCACGTACTGAGAAGTGGAGATCGTGGGTGAATAGATAAGTATTTCATGGGATGCGGAACGGTATGAGCGGGAAAACCGAAAATTTGGATAAGATAAGTTTTAATGTTCCCTTCGCAAATTCTTTAGCTGACAAGGACATAGTGAAGATTTTGAACGAGTTTCAAATAGAACACAGATGAAGAATTTGTGAATAGATTAGGTTGAGTTTAGCATAGAGGGGGAAGGGTCCGATCACATTCACTTAGCGGAAAAAGCAACTTGAAGAATTAGCCATAAGTGAATGTTGTAGAGGACATAAACTCTCATATATATATATATATATATATATATATATATAGCCATTGAAGAAAATCAACAGAAACAGTGAAGACAATGCAAAGTTGAAGAAAATGAACAACTGAGGAATTTCAAAAACTGAGGAAAAACTCAAATTGAAGATTTTCAACTTTTGGTGGTGGTGTGACCCACCGTATAAGAATGATGATTTCAGAAACCGCGTACAATTGTCGTAGGGCTCTGAGAATCAAATTATTTGTTAATTTCTTCACACTTAGAGTGTTATTCTTCATTGATTGAAGAAAAACGTTTCTTCATATGTTGCACATCTAAGTCATCAATTTTGCATAAGTGTTAGGATGAGTGTCCTTCTCAAAGAACATTCGAAGATTATAAGATATTTAGCTCACACCGCAACTTGCTAAATCTTTTATCATCCAAGGGTTTGTGAAGATATCGGCTAGCTGTTCTTCAATCTTCGCATGCTCAATAGAAATATCGCCCTTCAACACATGATCACGAAGAAAATGATGACGAATCTGAATGTGCTTTGTCTTCGAGTGATGAACTGGGTTGTGAGCAATCTTGATGGCACTCTCATTGTCACAGAAGAGAGGCACATTCTTCACGTTGACGCCGTAGTCCTTGAGAGTTTGCTTCATCCATAGCAATTGAGCACAGCAAGAACCAGCAGCAATGTACTCAGCTTCAGCAGTAGACAGTGATACGCAGTTCTATTTCTTCGAGGACCAACAGACCAAAGATCTTCCAAGGAAATGACATGTACCAGATGTTGACTTGCGGTCCACACGATCACCAGCATAGTCTGAGTTAGAATATCCAACGAGATCAAAAGCCGAGCCCTTGGGGTACCATAATCCAAGTGTTGGTGTGTGAGCTAGATATCGAAAAATATGCTTCACAGCCTTATGGTGTGATTCCTTCGGTCTAGCTTGAAATCGGGCACACATGCAAACACTAAACATTATATTTGGCCTAGATGCACATAAATACAATAAAGAACCAATCATGGAGCGGTATACCTTATGATCAAAGTCAATACCATTTTCATCAGTGCACAGATGGCCATTTGTGGGCATAGGAATTTTGACGCCTTTGCAATCTTGCATGCCGAATTTCCTCAGTACATCCTTGAGGTATTTCTCCTGAGATATGAATATGCCATTGCGTTGTTGACGAATTTGAAGAAATTTCAATTCTCCCATCATAGACATTTGATATTCTTCGCTCATCATATAGGCAAATTCATCACTATAACGTTGGTCAGTACAGCCAAAAATAATATCATCAACATATATTTGGCACACAAACAGTTCACCATCATAAGATTTAGTGAAAAGAGTAGGGTCGAGTGAACCGGGTTTGAAGCCTTTCTTCATGAGGAATTCCTTCAAAGTATCATACCACGCCCGAGGGGCCTGCTTGAGGCCATAGAGGGCCTTATTGAGTCTGAAGACTTTGTCAGGATGCTTTGGATCTTAAAAACCTGTGTGTAGCCTTGAGCTACAAGCCGTGCCTTATTCCTCACCACAAGGCCATTTTCATCTTGCTTGTTGCGGTAGATCCACTTTGTGCTAATGATATTGTGCTTGCGAGGATCTGGACGTTTGACCAGTTCCCAGACATTGTTGAGCTCGAACTGATGTAATTCTTCTTGCATGGCCTGAATCCACTCAGGCTCCAGAAATGCTTCATCTACCTTAGTGGGCTCTGTGATAGAGACAAAAGCATAGTGCCCACAAAAGTTAGATAAATGTGAAGCCCTTGAGCGTGTGAGTGGACCTGGTGCTTCAATGTCATCGATGATCTTCTCAACTTGCACTTCTTTTGCAACGCGAGGATGAGCTGGTTGTCGTCGAAGAATTTGATCAACATTTTCTTCAGCACCATTTTCTTTAGCATTTTCTTCAGGTGCATTAGCTAGACGTTCTTCACGTTCTGGAATGAATTCTTCAGCAGATTCTTCGGTAGGAATGACATCCCCAGTAGCCTTGAACTTGATAGTTTCCTCAGCTGCTGGTTCATCTATCACAGAAGGTAGGTGCTCTCTTTGCGAGCCATTAGTTTCATCGAACCGCACATCTATAGTTTCAACAACCTTGTGAAGAACGTTGTTGAAGACTCTGTAGGTGTGCGAGTCCTTTCCCTAACCAAGCATAAAACCTTCATGTGCTTTCGGTGCAAATTTAGAGTTGTGATGAGGATCTCTAATCCAGCATTTAGCACCGAAGACTTTGAAATAACTCACATTGGTTTCTTGTTAGTGAGAAGTTCATAGGCAGTCTTCTTGAAGAATTTGTGAAGATATACTCCGTTGATGATGTGGCACGCAGTATCAATTGCATCAATCCAGAAACGACGAGGCGTTTTGTATTCATCAAGCATAGTGCGAGCCATCTTAGCAAGAGTCCTGTTCTTGCGCTCCACGACGCCATTCTGTTGAGGAGTATAAGGAGCAGATAACTCATGAGTAATACCAAGTTCATCAAGATAGTCATCAAGACCAGAATTCTTGAACTCAGTTCCATTGTCACTTCTGATGTGCTTGATCTTCACACCAAAGTTGGTTGAAGCCCTCGAGGAAAATCGTTTGAAGACTTCCTGCACTTCATGTTTGTAAGTAACAATGTGTACCCATGTGTATCGAGAGTAATCATCAACAATAACAAAGCCATATTGAGATGCATCATTTGAGACTATAGAATAATGGTTAAGACCGAAGAGATCCATATGAAGCAATTCAAATGGACGAGTAGTAGTCATGATAGTCTTCGCTGGATGCTTAGCCTTTGTCATCTTCCCAGCTTCACAGGCTCCACATAAGTGATCCTTGAGGAATTTGACATTCTCAATGCCAATGACATGCTTCTTCTTTCCAAGCATGTGCAAATTCCTCATGCCTGCATGACCAAGTCGTCGATGCCATAGCCAGCCTTCTGAAGCTTTTGCAAGTAGGCACACGGCTGGTTGTGGTCCTATAGAGAAATCAACAATATACAAGTCTCCTCTCCTAAAGCCTTCGAAGACTTTGGAATTGTCAGCTTCCATGACCACAACACAACAACACTTGCCAAAGAAAACAACCATATCAAGATCACAAAGCATTGAGACAGACATGAGGTTGTATCCTAAGGACTTGACAAGCATGACTTTGTCCATGTGTCGATCCTTTGAGATCGCAACCTTACCTAGACCCAATACCTGACTTTTGCCTTTGTCAGCGAAGATGATATGCTTCAGATGAGATGGAGATAAGGGAGCATCCATCAATAGATTCTTGTCACCAGTCATGTGATTTGTACATCCACTATCGAGGACCCACTCAGTGACTTTGGGTTGATCATCCTGCAGATGAATTAGTGCAACTTACGACCTCATATACTTCATTAGTGAAGAATATGACATCAATTCATCAGATCAATTTCATCAAGCAACAGAATGGATAAGGCAGTATAAGGACATGAGAAATGAAAGTTCATTTCTTCATGATTAGCCTGCGTCCTTTCAGGCACTTTTCAGGTCTCCAACAAATTCTTCAGACGTTTGAGCACGTTTGGAGACCTGGCCCTGCATAAGAGATTAGTTCTTTTTCTTCACCACCCACATCTGAAGGGGTGGCAAAGAGTTAATCACTCAGTGAGCTCCATATGAGAAAGGTGGGATAGAAGCCAGTCCATTTCGTTTCACATAAGAGGAGCTACGATAAGCATATGAATAAGCACAGAAATTCTTCGCAGAATTATGAGCATAATGGTTAGAAGAATAATGCTCATATTCATAGCCCTTAGCTCTTCCCTATGAGACAGAGTTGTTAGCATGATGATAATCATATGAGGACTTTCATCCTTTTGAGGAATATGATCCACGTGAGGAATTCGGTCCATATGAGGACTTGGATCCATATGAAGAATTTGGTCCATATGAAGAATTTGATCTGGGGTTCCTATTCTTCACAGGTGGTGTCATGAGGACATTCACCTGAAGACTTTCAAGGCACCTTTTGGGAACCCAGATTTTCTTCATAGGGGAACCGTTCCTGCAGTTAGTGCCAACATATCTAGCAAATACTTCACCATTCTGATTTTTGAACAGTTTATAGTTGGAGTCAAATGACTCATCAGAAGAATGAGAAGATTCACATGTAAAGCCAGATAAATTGGATGGATCAACTAGAGGTCCCTTTGCAACATCCCATGAGGTTTTGGGGTACTGCTCAGGCTTCCAATATGTACCATCAGCATTGAGTTTCCTCTCAAAGGCAATACCCTCTTTCCTAGGGTTCATGTTGAGGATCTGCTTTTTAAGCACATCACAAAGTGTCTGATGCCCCTTGAGGCTTTTGTACATGCCTGTCATGTACAATTCCTTCAGCCCTGCATCGTCAGTGATACTAGCAATGTCCTCAGGTGAGGAATTAGTGATAGCAGAGGCAGGTGAAGAATTTGTAACATTAGAAGCATTAGAACATTCAGGTGAAGAATTAGTAGATTCACGTTCAATGCATTTCAAACATGGAGGAACAAATTCTTCCTGAGAAGCGCTGATTTGTTGAGCAAGTAATGAATCGCGCTCCTTCTGAAGATCTTCATAACTCACTCTTAGCTTTTCAAGATCTTGCTTTCTTTGAAGAAATTCATAAGAAAGCTTCTCATGATCACACAAGAGAGTGTTATGATGACCTTGAAGGTTGCCAAACCTAGTCTGAAGTCTCTGAAGATTTTCAGTCAAGGTTTTAGTGCGATCCATTTCTTCACCCAACATATCATCACTTTTGTCTAGCATGTTTTGAACCTTTTCAAAAGCCCTTTGTTGTTTCACACCAATCTTAGCAAGTTTAGAGTAGTTGGGCTTGAGGTTTTCATCAGATTCATTCTCACTTGATTCAGAGGAGGTATATTTGAGTACCTTGGCACCCTTTGCCATGAAGCAATAGGTGGGAGCGTAGTCATCATTGCCTTCATCAGCCTTGTTGGTGAAGCCATTTTCTTCAGAGTTGAAGATAGACTTGCTGACAAATGCAGTAGCGAGAGCTAAACTCGCCACACCAGACTCGGACTCCTCAGATGCCTCCTCTTCCTCATGTTCCTCAGATTCAGCTTCAGAGTCCATTTCCTTGCCAATGAATGCCCGAGCCTTCTTGGAGCTTCTCTTCTTGTGAGACGAAGACTTCGAGGATTTTGATGATGAAGATTTTGAGGATTTCTTCTTTTTCTTTGCATCATCAGAACTGTAATCCTTGTATTTCTTCTTCTTTGATTCCTTTTCCAACTGAGGACAATCTTGAATGTAGTGTCCAGGTTTCTTGCATTTGTGACAAAGCCTCTTCTTGTAGTCACTGGATGAAGAATCATTGCTCCTTGAGGTTCTTCCAAAGCGACCACGTCTTAAGAACTTCTGGAATTTCTTCACGAGCAGTGCTAGTTCATG
The DNA here is from genome assembly GCF_018294505.1 of Triticum aestivum. Taxonomy (NCBI): domain Eukaryota; kingdom Viridiplantae; phylum Streptophyta; class Magnoliopsida; order Poales; family Poaceae; genus Triticum; species Triticum aestivum. The sequence continues at coordinate 254,030,557 of NC_057799.1, forward strand.
GCTCAGTTCTTCAGGATCACCAAGGCTGCTGCGAGAGTCTTCATCTTCAGACTCAGAAACTGCCTTGGCCTTCAGTGCACGTGATCTGCCATAGCTCGAACCATAGAGATCTCTCTTTTCAGCAAGCTGGAACTCATGAGTATTTAGCCTCTCGAGGATATCAGCGGGATCAAGTGACTTGTAATTAGCACGTTCTTGTATCGTCAATGCCAGAGTATCAAATGAGGAATCAAGCGATCTCAACAATTTCTTCACCACCTCATGGTCGGTGATGTCAGTGGCACCAAGCGCTTGAAGCTCATTTGAGATGTCAGTGAGGCGATCGAAGGTTTGTTGAACATTTTCATTGTCGAGTCTTTTGAAGCGGTTGAAGAGATTGCGAAGAACATCAACTCGAGAGTCACGCTGTGTTGAGACTCCTTCATTCACTTTGGACAGTCTATCCCAGATAAGCTTAGCAGTTTCCAAAGCACTCACTCTTCCATACTGTCCTTTGCTCAGATGGCCACATATGATATTCTTTGCTTGAGAATCGAGTTGCTTGAATCTCTTCACATCAGCAGCATTCAGAGAAGGTGTGACTGAGGGAACACCATTTTCCACAACATACCAGAGATCGTTATCAATTGCCTCAAGATGCATTCGCATCTTATTCTTCCAGTAGGGGTAGTCCGTCCCATCGAAGGTAGGACACCCAGTAGAGACCTTGATCATACCTGCGGTCGACATAACTAAAACTCCAGGCGGTTAAACCAAAATCACACAGAACAAGGGAGTACCTTGCTCTGATACCAATTAAAAGTGCGTTATATCGACTAAAGTGGGGTGAATAGGCGATTTTTATGAATTCTTCACTGAGGAATTTGCCGGTGAGGAAATTCCTTAGCAAAGAACTACTTGCAACGGAATAAGTACTCAAAGGTAAACATAACAGAACACAAGCATGGTCATCATGATGAAATGAAGACAAGCACAGAGTACAGAAAGCGTAAACACGGATAACACAGGATGAAGACAAACAGACTGAAGAAATTGAACTGAGGAAATTGAGAAAGTCTTCAGTCAAAGTCTTCAAACACAGATATGAACAAGCGCACAACATAGTTATGAGGAAATGAAAGAGTTGAGGAAATAGAACCAGTAGGCTTGGTGAAGACAATGATTTGGTAGACCAGTTCCAACTGCTATCTCAGTTGTACATCTGGTTGGAGTGGCTTGGTATTTAAACCTGAGGACACACACACTCCCGGACACACAGTCCTCACCGTATTCTCCTTGAGCTAAGGTCACACAGACCTCGCCCAATCACTCGTGGTAAGTCTTCAGGTGACTTCCGAACCTTCACAAACTCAGTCACTCGGCGATCCACAATTCCTCTTGGATGCTCTAGACCATGACGCCTAACCGTTTGGAAGAAGCACAGTCTTCAAAGGTAACAAGCGTCGGATCCACGCAGGATCAATCTCTTCAGTGATGCTCAATCACTTTGGGTTTGTAGGTGTTTGGGTTTGGGTTTTCCCCACTGCGATGATTTTCGCTCAAAGTCCTCGGAGGATGGGATGCTCTCAAATGACAAGTGTCAGTTTCTCTCGGAGCAGCCAACCAACTAGTGGTTGTAGGGGGCGGCTATTTATAGCCTAGGGAGCAGCCCGACATGATAAGACATAAATGCCCTTCAATGATATGACCGTTAGGTGGGTAGATATTTTGGGACAGCTGGCACAAGCACAGCAACGGTCGGAAATTTGAGTATCAAATTCCTCAGGGCTATCATGTTCCTCACTGTGTAGGCAATCCGCACTGGCGAATTCCTAACTCCTCAGTCAGAACAAATTCCTCAGAGACCAGAAGAACTTCGTCTCTGTCACTGAAGAATATGACTGAACTGTATGAGATTTCCAATGGCTTCACTCGAAGGGATTGGTAGGTGTAGGATTTTGAGTTGAGCATCACATGGAAATTTTTCCTTAGTATTTCCTCGACCCCCTTTAACAGTACGGTGTTTCCTATGACTCAAGAAAGAGAAAATGAAACTACGAAAACAAAAGTCTTCACGCTTCATGTTCCTCAAATGAATACCAAGTCTTCAAGGTCACACCAATTTCTTCACTTTCAAAGTCTTCAGAAAGTCTTCAGAAATCCAAAGTCTTCAGTCGAAGAACTTCATTTTTAGGGGTCGACTTTCTCTGTAAATATCAAACTCCTCATAGACTTATAGACCTGTGTACACTCACAAACGCATCAGTCCCTTAACCTATAAGTCTTCAATACACCAAAATCACTAAGGAGCACTAGATGCACTTACAAGGCGAAATTGTTTGTAGGGTTCAAAACCACCTCAAAGCTATTCTTTCCAATCAATCTATCCTAGAGTTCGTACTAAAATAACACCAAGCTATTCTTTCTGATTGATCTAACCAAGAGTTGGTACTAAAATAACACCAAAGAAAATTCAGATCCATAATATTCAATCCAACACAAAGAACTTCAAAGAGTGCTCAAAGATTTCTACCGGAGAAACAAAGACAAGAACGTGCATCAACCCCTATGCATAGATTACCCCAATGTCACCTCGGGAATCCGCGAGTTGAGTAGCAAAACATATATCAATTGAATGAATACGATACCCCATTGTCACCATGAGTATTCAATTGCAAGACATATATCAAGTGTTCTAAAATCCATAAAAGTATTCAATACGATAACAACGAAATCACAAAGGGAAAAACTCAATTCATCACAACAAGATAGAGAGGGGAAAACACCGTATGATCCGACTATATTAACAAAGCCCACGATACATCAAGATTGTGACATCTCAAGAACACAAGAGAGAGAGAGAGAGAGAGAGATTAAACACATAGCTACTGGTACAAACCCTCAGCCCCGAGGGTGGACTACTCCCTCCTGATCATGGTGGCCACCGGGATGATGAAGATGGCCACCGGAGATGATTCCCCCCTCCGACAGGGTGCCGGAACGGGGTCTAGATTGGTTTTCAGTGGCTACAGAGCCTTGCGGTGGCGGAACTTCTAATCTAGGGTTATTTCTGATGGTTTCTCTATTTATAGGATTTTTGGGCATCGATTTCACGCGAAGATGGGCCTCGAGGTGAGCACAACCCACCGGGGCATGGACAAGGGCCCAAGCACGCCCCGGTGTCTTGTGCCCTACTCCGGTCCTTCCACGAAGCTTCGGGGGTCTCTTTTGTTCCAAAAAAATTCGTCAAAAAGTTTCATCTCATTTGGAGAACTTTAATTTCTGCACAAAAATCAACACCACGGTAGTTCTGCTGAAAACAACGTCAGTCCGGGTTAGTTCCATGCAAATCATACCAAAACCATATAAAATTGTTGTAAACATGGCATGAATACTTCATAAATTATAGATACGTTGGAGACGTATCAGCATCCCCAAGCTTAATTCCTACTCGTCCTCGAGTAGGTAAATGATAAAAGAAATAATTTATGAAGTGCGAATGCTAGCAAAGTGCACAAGTTTGATCAATGATAATTTCAATAAGTTTTCCTGGCATCATAACTGTCAGATTACGGGTTCGGGCAAAACCCTTGAGGTTTGAACACTAGGGTGCGCACGAAGATATCTCCCTACCTAATCGCGCCCTCACTCTCGCCGCGATCTCAAAGCTTAGCGCGTCGAACCCACAGAAGGAGAGACACAAGAGTTTATACTGGTTCGGGCCACCGATGTGGTGTAATACCCTACTCCAGTGTGGTGTGGTGCATTGCCTCTTGGGCTGAGGATGAACGGTTACAAGGGAAGAACAACATCCTGAGGAGAGGTGCTCTTGTGCTTGGTGAACTTGTGTGGTTGAGGGTCATCTGGATGATCCGTCCCCCTCTATGGTGGTGGCTAGTCCTATTTATAGAGGCCCTGGTCCTCTCCCCAAATATTGAGCGGGAAGGGATCCAACAACGGCCAAATTCGAAGGGGCACAACTAGTACAAGTTATCCTGACTAAAGGTGGTCTTCGCCTACAAGAGGCTCTGGTGGTGACACCGTCTTGGGCTCCACGGTGACCTCCGTCCTGTCGTCCTTCTAGTCTTGGTCTTGTTGCACCGATATGGAAACCTTTGCCTGATGCCTCGGGACTCCTCGCCTGCGCTTGCCCCTTTAGCACCAAAGAGGAAACGAGGACACTATGCGCGTTGGCGCCCGCCTGGCGCCCACCTGGATCCAGTCGTCATGGCTTGCGTCACAGAAACCTTGCGAGGTGTCCCTTGCCTTGATCTCTCCGCCCCTCGCGAGCCAGCCTGGTGGGACTGCCCCTAAAGAGGTCTTGCATCATCCGCCTCGTGAGGCTTGGCCCCTCGCGAGGGTCTTGAGTGTTTGCTAGCGAAGATGGACCATACAGGGCCGCTAGTGGAGCCACGCCGTGGGCCGCATGTAGGCCAGTCTAGGGACCCCCGTTCCCAGGACGCCGACAGTAGCCCCCGGGCCCAAGGCGCGCTCGGACTTGGCTTCGAAGGGAAGCCAAAGGGCAAGTGCGGAGCACCGCGGGCCCCAACAGCCTGTGGCCCTGCTTGAAACGTGGCGATTGATTGGACGTGGGCGTCTCCGCTTCCCCACGCCGCCTCGGCAACTGCCCGACTTGACGAGTCCTTACTGCATGCAGATAAAAATCATCATTATCTATGATCGTTGGGATCGCCGGTTGGCTTTCCCCTGCTATAAATGAGGAGGGGGCGGAGCCCCCGTCGCTCATCTCTTCCTGCTTCGCTCGATTCTCCTTCCTCGCTCCATTGCTAGTAGCAACCCCATGGTGCCTACGAAGAGGTTCTCGGCTCCGAAGAAGGGGAAGGCCCGCCAAGAGGGGCCCGGCTCTCTGCCGCCCAAGCCTGGGCGCGGCCGTCCCCGTAAGCATGCCGCGACCCCCGCCGCGGCCCCTCGCGGCCGTGGCGGCGCCTCTTCTCGTGGTGGGACTCACCCAGATCATGGCAGCCATGTCGATGAAGGGAGGCGCGCCATGGTCGCACGGCCTCCCCGGCCGTGCTTCCACCCGGTGGAGGTGCTGCCGGAGTTCATTGTGTGGTCGGAGAACCCGGCCGGCACTTGGCTTCAGCTCCCGTGCTTCTTCGCCGGCGAGCTACCGGCCACAGGTCCAGGCGGGCTCTGGCTGCAGGTGGACGGCTGCTGCAGCAAAGCTTCGTGGGTCGCGGTCGAGGTCTTCGTCGCAGGAAATGCAGCTCTGGCCCGCGGCTGGCAGAGGTTTTCCCGCGCGCGCGGCCTGGGCGGGCGGTGCACCCTCCACTTCAAATATGACAGCAACGCGACCCTCTACATGAGGGTGTTCGGAGAAGACAGCCGCCGCGTCGGGTGCTGCCCTGAGGACAACGACGGCGACAAGGTGCTTGGCCTTGGCGACGGTCGAGACGAGGGTGAGGATGATCTCGCCTTCGGTGCTGGCCGCCCAGCTACGGCGATTCTCCCTCCGGTGACAGCTCCAGCAGCGGCGGCTACGACGAGCCATCGCGCCGCCGCGCTCGCTTCAAGGGTGGCACCGGGTCGTCTCGTCGCCGCACCCCTGTGAAGCACGAGGAGGGGTCCGGCTGAGCTCAGGTGAGCGCCATGGGTCCATCCTCGCGAGCTGCTGCAGCGGCATGCGCCGCTTTTCTTTTGTTCTTCCTTTTCTTCCTGCATTAAGAGAGAGAAAAATATGGGGCCCCATAGGGGCGTGCAATGAACCATGATTCCAAGTTGCTATGCCATGTTTATTGTTCATGTGTCGCATTGCAACCTTAAAGTTTTATGTAGGCGCGTAGAAATAACTTAGCTTGACACGCTCGAAGTAGTCTTCGCTTCGTGAAGCATGCACTTCCCAGTACCTGGCGAGGCCTCCCTGGCCTGGGAGGCGTTTGGAAACTGCAAAAATTCGTTAGGAAACTTTTATTCTTCCGAGCACTGGTCGCAGGTGCCGCCGGCCATGATCCAAGGGGCATGGATTGAGAGGAGTGCGCCAGCTTACGAGCTCGAACGAGGGTGCCTCGTGAAAAACAGGAAAAACCCTCATGAGGGCACCTGTCCAGCCCCCTCGCGAGGCATGCGAGAGAGAGTACAGGTCGAAAGAAGGAACCGAAGGCAGAAACAGAGGCAACAGGCGACGGAACCAAACTGGCAAGGAACACCAGAAAGCAAATTTCACTAAAGAGAGGCAAGCCAACTACGGAAAGCAAATGAAAAGCCGCGTCCGGCACCTAGTCTAGTCTTCTTGTCTTCTCACCAGCGCGGAGCTAAGTGCTGCCACTACGACGTGGGAGGGAGCCCTCGAGGCCCGAGGGCAGCACTCCTGAGACTCTGGGGCGTGTACAGCCCCACTCATTATTATGTGAGAGTGTCAAGAGCGGAGACCTTCACACGCATTGGGCCTTCTTCACAGGCACTGGGCCTTTCTTCAGGGGTAGAACTTCCGAAGGTGTTGGATGTTCCAGGTGTTCTGGATAGGTACCCCGTCCTGCGTGTCCAGGCGCGCGGCGCGAGGCCTTGAGACGTGAGCGACCCTAAACGGGCCCTCCCACATGGGCAAGATCTTGTGCAGCCTTCCCTGGAGAGCACCCGCCTTAGGACGAGGTCGCCCACCTCGAGCATCCTGGAGCGGACGCTGCGACAGTGATACCGCCACAGCGCCTGCTGATATCTTGCCGCCCGGACCGTGGCTTCACAGCGGCGTTCCTCCCCCAGCACAAGGTCCATCCCCCGCATGGTGTCCTGCTGCGTCTCATCAAACGCCAGGGCCCGCGTGGAGCGATGCCTGACCTCGTGAGGGATAACCGCTTCTGCTCCGTAGACGAGGAAGAATGGGGTCTCGCCTGTTGGCTTGGTGGCGGTGGTGCGGATGGACCAGAGCACAGACTAGAGCTCGTCGTGCCAGCCCCTGCCGCAGGCCTCGAGCTTCCTCTTGAAGGTACTGGTCTTGAGGCCTCTCAGGACCACCGCGTTGGCGCATTCGGCCTGACCATTACTCCTGGGGTGTGCCACCGAAGCGTAGCAGATCGGCGTTCCAAGGTTAGCACAATATGTCTTGAAGAGATTGATAGTAAACTGCGAGCCGTTATTGGTGATGATGCGGTTGGGGACCCCAAACCGGCTCACGAGAGCCTTGATGAACTTGACCGCAGAACCGGTCGGGATGGTGCGGACGGCTTCTACCTCCGCCCACTTGGTGAACTTGTCGATGGCGACGTAGAGGTAGCAGTAGCCCCCAGGCGCTCGAGGGAACGGGCCCAAGATATCCAGCCCCCAGACCGCGAATCGCCACGAGAGTGGGATGGTCTGGAGGCCTTGAGCTGGCTGATGGATCTTCTTGGCGTGGAATTGACAGGCCTCACAGGACTTCACCAGCTCAGTCGCGTCGTTGAGCGCCGTAGGCCAGTAGAACCTGCTGCGGAACGCCTTGCTGACAAGGGTTCGTGACGACGAGTGGTGCCCGCAGTCCCCGCCGTGTATCTCAGCTAGGAGCTTTTTCCCCTGTTCCCTAGAGATACAACGCAGGGAAACGTCATTCGGCCGCTTCCTGTATAACTCACCGTCTTGAATGCAGTACGCCGTGGCCTACCAAGCCACGCATTCCACGTCCTCCTCCTTCTCTGGCAGCGTCCCTTACGTCAGGTACTCCTTGAACTCCTTGGTCCAGCACCCCTCCTGAGGCTTGAGCGCCAAGAGTAGGCGCGCTCCCGATATCGGGCCGCAGGCCGGGGCTCCCGAGGCAGGTGGTTGGGGGAGCTCCTCCCGAGACAGTGCCGTCCTTGAAAGTGGTGGTGTTGCCGATGGCTTGAAGAGCTGTTCCTCGAAGACGCCAGGCTCTTGGGGTAGCCGCTAGGATGCTCTCTTGGTGATGTCGTCGGCTTCCTTGTTGGTGCCGCGGGGCACGTGCTGCAATTCCAGGCCCAAGAAATGCTTTTCCATTTTGCGTACCTCCGCGAGGTATGCCTCCATGTGCTCGTCCCTCGGCTCGTATACCTTGTTGGAGAAGTTGACGAGGAGCTGTGAGTCGCCCTTGATGGTGAGGCGCTTCACCCCCAGGGCCACCGCAGCCTTGAGGTCAGCTATCAGGCCTTCGTACTCTGCTATGCTGTTAGAGACCTTCTCGCCCTGCTGGAAGCAGAGCTGCACAGCGTAGTAGAGCTTTTCCTGCATGGGTGAGATGAGCACCGCTCCAGCTCCCGCGCCCTGGCACGCAAATGCGCCATCGAAGTACATCACCCAGCCGTCCGGCACTTCACTCCCTGGTGAGAGGGACCGATCCTCTCCTGCTTCAAGCTCCGGGGCGTCCGTCCATTCCGCCACGAAGTCGGTGAGTGCAGCTCCCTTGATGACCCTAGTTGTGCTGAACTCTAGCTGGAACGCCTGCAGCTCGATATTCCACTCAGCGACTCTTCCAACAGCGTTAGGGCTCCTGAGCACCCTCTCCAGTGGGTAGGTCGAGACGACCTTGATTGGGTGACCTTGGAAGTAGTGTCGTAGCTTACGCGAGGCTACCAAAAGCGTGAGCAAGAGCTTCTGAGGCATGGGGTACCGTGCCCTTGCATCCCGCAGTACCGTGCTGATGAAATACACTGGATGCTTGACGAGGACGGGCGCGTCAATAGGAGCCACGTCTGTCGGAGGTTGGGGCGCCTCCTGAGGCGACTGGACCTCCGGAGCCTGGACGCTTGTTGGGGCCTCGGCAGGCCTAAGGTCGCCATCCTGTTGAGTAGGGATATCCGTTGGCGTTGCTGCAGCCCCCGCGGTCTCCTTCAGGTCTTGTGTCACCCCGGCTGGGGGCACGGTTCGGCGCGATGTGTCCTTGGCCTGGCGCTCTTCCCGAACCGCCACCAGAGCTGTACTGGCTGAGTGAGGGGTGGCGGTGAGCTAAAGCACCAGGGGCTCGAGAGGGTGGAGCGCCACCATCACCGGAGGGCTGGTCAGATATCTCTTGAGGTCTTGAAACACTTGGTCAGCCTCGGGAGTCCACTCGAACGGACCCTTCTTCTTCATCAGCTTGAAGAACGGTAGGGCGCGCTCTCCCAGCTTGGAGATGAAGCGTCCCAGCAAAGTTACGCAGCCGGCAAGCTTCTGCATCTCCTTGAGGGTTTGTGGTGGGCACATGTCTTCAATTGCCTTGACCTTCTCCAGGTTGGCCTCAATCCCCCTATGGGACACGAGGAAGCCTAGCAGCTTGCCGGAGGGGACACCAAATACGTACTTTTCCAGGTTGAGCCGCAAGTCCACCTGGCATAGGCTCGCGAAGGTCTCCTCCAGGTCCTGAATCAAGGTTCTCGCCTCCCGCGACTTCACCACAATGTCGTCGACGTAGGCTTCTGTGTTCGTCCCGAGCTCCTGGCCCAGGGCGATGTGCATCAGCCATTGGAAGGTCGTGCCTGCGTTACGCAGCCCGAACGGCATGCAAGTGTAGCAGTACACCCTGCAAGGGGTCAGGAATGCCGCCTTCTCCACATCCTCCACTGCCATCCTGATCTCGTGATAGCCTGAAAACGCATCCAGGAAGCACAGCAGGTCGCACTCGGCGGTGTAATCAACGATCTGGTCGATGCGCGGAAGCGGGAACGGTTCTTGGGGACAGGCTTTGTTAAGGTTGGTGAAGTCGACACACATGTGCTCCTTCCCGCCTTTCTTTGGCACAACGACGGGGTTCGCCAGCCACTTGGGGTACCGAACCTCGCGAATGACACCTGCTGCCTCCAGCTTGCGGGTTTCTTGGATGATGAAGGACTGCTTCTCCATGGACTGTCGCCGTGCCTTCTGCTTCACAGGGCGCACATTGGGGCACACCCTTAAGTGATGCTCGATCACCCCTCTTGGGACCCCTGCCAGCTGATCGGGCTCCCAGGCGAATACTACCTTGTTTGTGCGCAAGAACTTTACCAATGCTTCCTCTTGATCTGAGTCGAGGTTGACACCTATGGTGAAGGTGGCTCCATAAGACCCATCTTCCTCGACCGGCACCTGCTTGGTTTTTTCCCGATCTTGAGTGAACAACTGCTTCTTCTTGGCCGGCGCGGCCCCCTTAACTCCAGAGGGGGCCTCATCGGCCGGTCGCGCCGCCGCGGCAGTTTTGAGGGCAAGCTTGAGCGCCACCAGAGCTTCCTTGGTATCTCCGACTATGGTGAGGACGTCCTTCCTCCCGGGCATCTTCATGAGGTCGTAGGCTGGATGGGTCGCCGCCATAAACTGAGCCAGAGCCGGATATCCGAGGATGGCATTGTACGGAAGGCCAATGCGGGCAATGTCGAAGTCAATCAGCTCAGTGTGGTAGTTGTCGCGGGTGCCGAAGGTCACAGGAAGACGGATCTGCCCCAGGGGCTGGAGGAGCCGCCGCCGACTTCGGAGAAGGGTTTGCTGGGGCGGAGCCGCTCGAGTGGTACGTGAAGGAGGCTGAAGGCCTCCAGCGAGAGCACGTTGAGGTTGGCGCCGCCGTCGATGAGGGTCTTGGTGACGGCTACGTTGCAGATGGTGGGCGTGCAAAGCATTGGGAGCACGCCCGAGCCGACGGTGGTGACGGGGTGATCTGCCGAGTCGAAGGTCAGGTCGGCCTTGGGCGCCACCCAACCCGGGGGAGCCCCCTGCCGCGTGGAAGCGGCGCTGATCTGGCGAAAGAACGGCTTGGCGTGACGGTCCGAGGGTGGCGCTTGCGAGCCGCCGAGGAGGGCCGCGACAGCAAGGGGCGCCGGTGCCGCGAAGTGCGTGGCGAAGAGGCTGCACAGCTCCTCCCAAGATGCCACCGTGGATCCGGGGAGGTTGAGCAGCCAGGCGTGCGGTGCACCGGTGAGGGCCATGGGAAGCCAGTTGGCCATGACCTTGTCGTCTCCCCTAGCCTTAAGGATGGCCTCCTCGTACGCCAGCAAGAAAGCTGACAGGTCCACCGCGCCGTCGTAGCGCGGCGGAATCTCTGGCTTGAACTTGGGTGGCCACTACTCCTGCCGTAAGGCAGGGGCCAAGGCTCGGAGCCCCCTGGCACCGCCACGGGCATCGGTCGCCGCAGCCGGAAGAGCGGCGCCGGCCATGAGGGTGAGGCGCGGTGATGGCGAGGCGCAGATCGACGGAAGGAAAGCTCCGGCGCACCCCTACGTGGCGCGCCAAATGTCGGATTATAGGTTCCGGCAAAACCCTTGAGGTTCGACCACTGGGGTGCGCACGAAGATCTCTCCCTACCTAATCATGCCCTCACTCTCACCGCGATCTCAAAGCTTAGGGTGTCAAACCCACAGAAGGCGAGACACAAGAGTTTATACTGGATTGCCTCTTGGGTTGAGGATGAACGGTTACAAGGGGAGAACAGCCTCCTAAGGAGAGGTGCTCTTGTGCTTGGTGAACTTGTGTGGTTGAGGGTCATCTGGATGATCCGCCCCCCTCTATGGTGGTGGCTAGTCCTATTTATAGAGGCCCTGGTCCTCTCCCCAAATATTGAGCGGGAAGGGATCCAACAACGGCCCAATGCGAAGGGGGACAACTAGTACAAGTTATCCTGACTAAAGGTGGTATTCGCCTGCCAGAGGTGCTCGTGGTGACGCCGTCTTGGGCTCCACGCTGACCTCCATCCTATCGTCCTTCTGGTCTTGGTCTTGTTGCACCGATATGGAAACCTTTGCCTGATGCCTCGGGACTCCTCGCCTGCGCTTGCCCCTTTAGCACCAAAGAGGAAACGAGGACACTGTGCGCACTGGCGGCTGCCTGGCGCCCGCCTGGCTCCAGTCGTCATGGCTTGCATCACAGAAACCTCGCGAGGTGTCCCTTGCCTTGATCTCTCCGCCCCTCGCGAGCCAGCCTGGTGAGACTGCCCCTGAGGAGGTCTTGCATCGTTCGCCTCGTGAGGCTTGGCCCCTCGCGAGGGTCTTGAGTGTTTGCTGGCGAAGATGGGCCGTACAGGGCCGCTGGTGGAGCCACGCCGTGGGCCGCAGGCAGGCAAGTCTGGGGACCCCCGTTCCCAGGATGCCGACAATAACAGCAACTCTTTCTCATAAAACTTATCATGATAAAGTAGCAATTGAAAATGGAATATGTCTTGTGGAAAGCTACTTATCATATTCATCACATATTCATTTCTTTTGTAGTATGGACATTTGGACTTTTATCTGGTTCAAAGCAATAGTCTAGTTTTGACATGAAGATTTCAATACTCAAGCATACCAATAAGCAACCATGTCTTTTAAAATATCAATGCTAAAATAAGTTATCCCTAGCCCATCATGCTCAATCATTGATCCATTCATGAAACACACTCGCATATTAGCTACACCCAATGCTCAAGTACGATCATGGTGCCCCCTAGTTGGTGCTTTTATAAGAAAAGATGGAGACTCAAAATAAAAAAAATTGCATAAAGTAAAAGAAAGGCCCTTCCCAGAGGGAAGTAGGGATTTGTAGAGATGCTAGAGCTCAGAGCGAGAATTGAGAGATAAAAACATTTTGAGAGGCATACTTTTCCCACCAACGAAAACGACTTAGAGCTCCCAACACTTTCCATGCTAGATATATCATAGGCGGTTCCCAAACGGAAAATAAAGTTTATTCCTTTTTCAACCATACTTTCACTTTCCATGGCTAACCGTATCCACGGGTGCCCTCTATACCAACACTTTCCAAGGAATTTATTATTTGACAACGTAAAGTAAATTCATTTTTCGTTTCGGGACTGGGCATCCCTAACACTTTTGCCTTACTCTCATGCAATGGCAAGTGAATAAACACTCATCGTGAGAATAACACATCTAGCATGGAAAATATTGGCCACCCCTCACCGCCTCGCGAGCGGTACGAGCACACAAAAGAGAAATTTATTTTGAAAATTAGAGATGGCACATACAAATTTTCTTAGAATGGCAAAAGAATACCTCATATAGGTAGCTATGGTGGACTCATGTGGCAAAACTGGTTTAAAGGATTTTGGATGCACAAGTAGTGATCATACTTAGTGCAAAATGAAGGCTAGCAAAAGATTGAGAAGCGATCAACCAAGAAACAAATACTCTCAAGCTAGCATTAAGCATAATTAACACCGAGTAATGCACCACAAGTAGGACATAATTTCATTGCACAACTATTGACTTTCGTGCTTGCATAGGGAATCACAAACCTCAACACCAATATTCTTACCAAAGCATAATTACTCATCAACATGACTCACATATCACATCATCATGTCTCAAAACTATTACAAGGAATCAAGTTTATTTTGTCCAATGATCTTCATGAAACTTTTTATAATATCCTTCTTGGATATCTACCACTTTGGGACTAATTTTCATGTGTTGCTCTTGATAAGCTCAAACAAATATAAGTGGAGATCATGAGCATAATATTTCTCTCTAAAATTAATTTAAGTGGAGCAAGAGAGAATTTCTTCAAAAATACTAAAGCACACCATGCTCAAAAATATATATGTGAAGCACTAGAGCAATTCCATAGAAATGAGCTTCATTGACGGGATGAGAGTGCGGCTTACTTAACCTCCCTGGCAACTATTTGAGGACTCTATTTTATTTAAAAACTATCAGATCTAAGTATTTTATTAAAACAGCAAGCAAAACGAAACAAAATGACATTTCAAGAATAGCACACGTCATGTGAAGAAGCAAAAACTTAGGCTCAACCAATACTAACCGATAATTGTTGAAGAAGAAAGGTGGGATGCCTACCGGGGCATCCCCATGCTTAGATGCTTGAGACTTCTGGAAATATTATCTTGGGGTGCCTTCGGCATCCCCAAGCTTGAGCTTTTGCGTCTCCTTAATTCGTCTCATATCACAGTTTTTCCTAAATCTCAAAAACTTCATCCACACAAAACTCAACAAGAACTCGTGAGATAAGTTACTATAAACCAATGCAAAGACCTTATCATTCTCTACTGTAGCAAATCACTAATATTATTATTCAACATTGCATACTAAATTCCTCTGCATATTTAATACTCCTGTCCTCAAATAGAATCATTAAACAAGGAAACATATGCAACCAATGCATACCAAACAGCAATCTGCCAAAACAGTACAGTCTATAAAGAATGCAAGAGTATCAATACTTCTTTAAGTCCAAAAATTATGAAAATTTATCACACTATAGAAAATTTACCAGAGCTTATTGTGCAAAAAGTTTCAACATTTTATCACATTCTGACTTTCCTAGGGAATTTTTGCAACAGCGGTAAACTTTCTGTTTTCAAACAACAACATGTAGACTTGCAAGATAAGCATGGTAAAGGCTATACTTGCCACTTTTATTGAAATAAAAGATGCAAAACATTATTCTAAATAACATCAATAAAATCCTAACAAAATAAAATGATGCTCCAAGCAAAACACATATCATGTGATGAATGAAACATAGCTCCAAGTGAGGTTACCGATAGTGTTGGAGACGAAAGAGGGGGTGCCTTCCGGGGCATCCCCAAGCTTAGTTTCTTGGATCTTCCTTGAAAAAAAACCTTGGGGTGCCTTGGGAATCCCCAAGATTAGGGTCTTGTCACTCCTTATTATCCTCATCTCGACATCTCACCCAAAACTTGAAAACTTCAATCACACAAGACTTAACGAAACTTTGTGAGATAGGTTAGTATGATAAAGAGCAAACATTTCATTTTGGTACTGTCAAAGACAAGATTAATAATTGTTTCCGCACAATGCCTACTTTAGCATATCATTTCCACAATTTATATTGAGCAATATAAGCCATAGAAACTAGAAAACAAGCAAACTATGTGTTGAAAACAGAATCTGTCAAAAACAGAACAGTATGTAGTAATCTGGATAACTACCATACTTACGATACACCAAAAATTATGAAAAAAATTAGGAGCACGTGAAAAATTTGTATATTAAACTTCTTCAAAAAGAATCAACTCAAAACCACTCTTCTGTTAAAAATGAGACTTATTTTCGTGAGCGCAAAAGTTTCTGTTTTTCAGCAGGGTCAAATCAACTATCACCCAACATGATCCCAAAGGCTTTAGTTGGCACTTTATTGAAACAAAAGCAATAAAAAATGATTACTACAGTAGCATAATCATGTTAACATGTAAAAATACTAGGTAAAAGTGTTGGGTTGTCTCCCAACAAGCGCTTTTCTTTAATTCCTTTTAAGCTAGGCATGATGATTTCAATGATGCTCGCATAAAAGATAAGATTGAAACATAAAGAGAGCATAACGAAGCATATGACTAGCACATTTAGGTCTAACCCACTTCCTATGCATAGTGATTTTGTGAGAAAACAACTTATGGGAGCAAGAATCAACTAGCATAGGAAGGCAAAACAAGTGTAACTTCAAAACAATCAACACATAGAGAAGAAACTTGATATTATTGAGATATGTAAGAGCATAAGTTCCTTCCTCATAATAATTTTCAGAAACATCATGAACGGATTCAAAAATATAACCATCACATACAGCACTCTTTTCATGATGCACAAGCATAGAAGATTTATCACACTTTATGGCATACATGTCATCATAACAATAACCATAGATAGCAACTTCATTGTCATAATTAATTGAAACCTCTTCCAAAATAGTGGATGTACCACTAACTAAATTCATGACCTCTCCAAATCCACTTTCATCAATATTGTAATAAGATTCAACACCCTCCAAAATAGTGGGATCACTACTACCTAGAGTTGACACTCTTCCAAATCCACTTTTATCTATGTAATCATCATAAATAGGAGGCATGCTATCATCATAATAAATTTCCTTATCGAAAGTAGAAGGAATCAAAGGATCATATTCATTAAGCAAAGCATCTCCAAGCTTAGGACAATCATTATTTCTAGCAAATAAATCTTCAATCGTGTCATACTCATTAAACATAGCATCCCGAAGCTTGTGGTTTTGCATATCATCACAATCATTCTTATCAATAGCATGAATGGCACCAATAGTATAGCAAACAATATTATCATATTCTTCCAAGCAAGTGCTAAAAATATTTTCAAGATCATAAGGGACATTGTTGTCTTCCCAATCATAATCATTACAAAAAGTAGTAGGTATCACAAAATCATACTCAATATCATCATCCTCCATCAACATATTTTATTCACTTTCATGAGGCAGAATGGTGATAGGAGCAACATTATTTGGGAGAGATACCTTTTTACCTTTATTCTTTCTTCTTTTCTTCTTCTTCGCCACATCATGTGTGGGTTTAATTAAAATTTTCAAGCTTCTTGTTGAAGAGATTGATTGGATAGGAAGCTCCTCCTTGTTACCTGATTCATCATAATAAACACTAGGAGGGTATTGGGAAACATTTTCCCTTTCATTAGTACTCTCTTCATATTCCATTTGTTTTCTTGTCTTTAGGTAGTTGGCAATATAAGGATTCTCAATGCAATTTAACGCACAAAACATATAAATTTCTTCTAGATCAAAATCAAGATATCTCTCGGGATTTGGAAAACCCATAGTTATACGTTTCATTTGTTCATACCCCAAAAGAAGACTAAGCTCTTTATGATGCTCAAGGGTAATCATGTTATCACAATTTTTGGACACGATTTGATCATGAAATAATTTGCATTGGAGATTTAAATGACCACATTCATTGCAAAGTTCACAAGGATGGCGAAAAAAATTACATCTTTTAGTACAATCATCTAGCCTCTCTTGCAACTTTTTGGTTTCTAAATATTTATGCCTCTTACAAAATCTATCTTCCCTTTTTGGTGTGCAAAGGCACTCCCAATTCACTCCGCAAAAAGTGACATGCTTATAAGAAACATTTTTGTCATGACTTGTGCAATTATCATTAGCATTTTGGATATTCAAAGAATTCACACTAACAACATTGCAATCATGCTCATCATTCAAATATTTTGTGCCAAGCATTTTATTGACTTCTTCTAACAATTGAGCACAATTTTCCGAACCATCATTTTCAAGAAAAATATTATAAAGACGATCAATAATATGATGCAACCTAAATTCCATTTTTATGTAGTTTTCTTTTATAGACCAAACTAGTGATAAACAAGAAACTAAAAGATTCAATTGCAAGATCTAAAGATATACCTTCAAGCACTGACCTCCCCGGCAACGGCGCCAGAAAAGAGCTTGATGTATACTATGCAACTTTATTCTTGTAGACACGTGTTGGGCCTCCAAGAGCAGAGTTTTGTAGGACATTAGCAATTTTCCCTCAAGTGGATGACCTAAGGTTTATCAATCTGTGAGAGGTGTGGAATGAAGATGGTCTCTCTCAAACGAGCCTGCAACCAAATACAAGGAATCTCTTGTGTCCCCAACACACCCAATACAATGGGAAATTGTATAGGTGCACTAGTTCGGCGAAGAGATGGTGATAAAAGTGTAATATGGATGGTAGAAATATATTATTATAATCTGAATAAATAAAAACAACAAGGTAACTAATAGTAAACGGGCACAAAAACGGTATTGCAATGCTTAATAATGAGGCCTAGGGCCGTACTTTCGCTAGTGCAATCTCTCAAAAGTGCTAATATAATTTGATCATACAACCGTCCCTCAAAGTGCGATGAAGAATCACTCCAAAGTTCCTATCTAGCGGAGAACATAAGACGGAACTTTTTGCAGGGTACGAAACCACCTCAAAGCTATTCTTTCCGATCAATCTATCCTAGAGTGCGTACTAAAATAACACCAAGCTATTCTTTCCGATCGATCTAACCAAGAGTTCGTACTAAAATAACACCAAAGCAAATTCAGATTCATAATATTCAATCCAACATAAAGAACTTCAAAGAGTGCTCCAGGATTTCTACCAGAGAAACAAAGACAAGAACGTGACCCTATGCATAGATTACCCCAATGTCACCTTGGGAATCTGCGAGTTGAGTGCCAAAACATATATCAAGTGAATCAATATGATACCCCATTGTCACCACGAGTATTCAGTTGCAAGACATATATGAAGTGTTCTCAAATCCATTAAAGTATTCAATCCGATAACAACGAAATCTCAAAGGGAAAAACTCAATTCATCACGACAAGATAGAGAGGGGAAACACCATATGATCCGACTATATTAACAAAGCCCACGATACATCAAGATCGTGACATCTCAAGAACACGAGAGAGAGAGAGAGAGATTAAACACATAGCTACTGGTACAAACCCTCAGCCCCGAGGGTGGACTACCCCCTATTCCTCATGGTGGCCACTGGGATGATGAAGATGGCCACCGGAGATGATTCCCCCCTTCGGCAGGGTGCCGGAACGGGGTCTAGATTGGTTTTCAGTGGCTACAGAGCCTTGTGGCGGCGGAACTTCTGATCTAGGTTTATTTCTGATGGTTTCTCTATTTATAGGATTTTTTGGCGTCGGTTTCATGTGAAGATGGGCGTCGAGGTGAGCACAACCCACCGGGGCACGGACAAGGGCCCAGGCGCGCCCCGGTGTCTTGTGCCCTACTCCTTCACCTTCTGGTCCTTCCACAAAGCTCCGGGGTCTCTTTTGTTCCATAAAAAATCATCAAAAAGTTTCAGCTCATTTGGAGAACTTTCAATTCTGCAAAAAAATCAACACCACGGTAGTTTTGCTGAAAACAGCGTCAGTCCGGGTTAGTTCCATGAAAATCATACCAAAACCATATAAAATTGTTGTAAACATGGCATGAATACTTCATAAATTATAGATACGTTGATACATATCAGCAGCGTTGACGTCCTCGCTCGCCTCTGCGCCCTCCGAGGCACCAGAGGTCGCGGGTGGCGGAGCCTTCGAGGTGGACGGATGGGTCGAAGGGCCGGATTTCTTCTTCTTGGGTGCCATGGTCGATGGCGACGTCGAAGATGAAGATGGCGATGAAGATGACGCGCTGCCCCCTACCTGTCATGCCAAAGATGTCACGGGATATCCGCGGCCACCTATGGGACCGGGCGGCCCCTTGCTGGTTTGGTGGGGGGAATCGCATTGCACAAAGAGCAGATAAGTGCACAGCAGCAAGACAGAGAGAACACAAGCAATTTACCCCGGTTCGGGCCGCCGCGAGGCGTAAGACCCTACTCTTGCTTTGGTAGATTGATGGTAGAATGAGTGTGGTGGTGTGTAGTACACTTGCCCGGCAAGGTCTGCCTCAGGGCTGCAGTGACTACGCGCGTATGGTGGCTTAGGGTCGTCAACTTTCCAACCTTCTAACCCCTTCTACAAGTGCCATGGGCCTCCCTTTATAGATCAAGGGGTCACCATAGTGGCAAAGTGGTCATTATCCACTGATATGATAGCAAACAGTGCTATCATACCTAACTCTGCAGGCTGATAGGGTGCATTAAATGTGCCGCTTAGTGTCACTTCACTGGTTGCCCAGCAAGGCCTGCCGGGCTATCCTGCCAGCTCTGCGCCTGTTCCCTTGACACGTCGCAGGACGGGTGTCATCTGTGGGTTTCTTCTGTAGGGAATGGCTGCCATGTGGCGAATGGCTGCCACTTAACGATCTTGTGGCTTGACACCGCGCTGATTGATGATGTGGGTCGTGCTTGAGTGGTTGGTGGGGTGGTTCGACCCCTGTGAGCCCCGGCAGGCCCTGCCGGGGAGTCTTGGCTGCTTGCTTCTGGTGGTGGCCTCGCCCCTTGCCGGGCTCGCCTGCCCGGCCAGGGAGGCCCTTCTCTTGTCGATATCTCGCTCCTCTAGCTCGATCTTGGCCTCTCTGAGTTGCATGTTGGTTCTCTAAATCTCTTGGATCTTCGATCTTCGGCTTGAGCTGGTGCTTCAATCTTGATCTTGTGCCTGTGCATAGTTGGGCAATAGACCCAGGGTTTGCTGCACCGACATAAAGCAATCAAGACGCCAAATGAAAATCTTCAGGAAAGGTTGGTGGTGGCGTTACCCACCGTATAGGAAATATTAGACCCAGACACGGCGCACAAGTATCGTGGCGCTCTGAAGTCAAATTCCACATTAATGTATTCACACTCAGAGGGTCAGTCTTCATGAATTGAAGATATACATTACTTCATGTGTTGCGCACCTAAGTCATCAATATGCATAAGCGTTAGGATGTGTGTCCATTCCCAGGACATTCAAGGATTCTAAGATATTTAGCTCACACCGCAGCTTGCAAAACCTTTTCTCATCCAAGGGCTTTGTGAAGATATGTGCCAATTGCTCTTCAGTTTTGACATGAATGATATCAATGTCTTCCTTCATAACATGATCTCTGAGAAAGTGATGACAGATCTGAATGTGCTTTGTCTTCAAGTGCTGAACTGGAATGTTAGCAATCTTGATGGCGCTTTCATTTTCGCAGTAGAGGGGCCCATGCTTCATGTTGATGCCATAATCCTTGAGGGTTTGGTTCATCCAGAGAAGCTGAGCGCGGCAAGATCCAGCAGCAATGTATTCAGATTCAGCAGTGGAGAGTGATCCATAGTTTTGCTTCTTCGAAGACCAACAGACAAGAGATCGTCCAAGAAAGTGACATGTGCCTGATATGGACTTGCGATCAACCATGTCACCAGCATAATCAGCATCTGAGAATCCAACTAGATCAAACTCTGAGCCCTTTGGATACCATAATCCTAGCACTGGGGTGTGAGCCAAATATCGAAATATTCGCTTCACCACGAGGTGATGCGATTCCTTTGGTGCCGCTTGGAATTGGGCACACATGCAAACGCTAAGCATTATATCTGGCCTAGATGTACATAAGTACAATAAAGAACCAATCATGGAGAGATATACCTTTTGATCAAACTCTTTACCATTGTCGTCGGGGCCTAATTGGCCTTTGGTTGGCATTGGCGTCATGTACCCTTTGCAGTCTTGCATTCCAAACTTCTTCAGGCAATCTTTGAGGTATTTTTCTTGTGATATGAAGATGCCATTTCTCTGTTGATGGATTTGAAGACAATAAAAAATTTCAGCTCTCTAATCATGGACATCTGATATTGCTCTTGCATCATATGTCCAAACTCATCACTATATCTCTTATTGGTGCAGCCGAACATAATGTCATCCACAGAGATTTGGCATACAAACAGCTCTCCATCATATGTCTTCATGAATAGAGTAGGATCCAGAGAACCAGGTTTGAAGCCTTTGCTCTTTAGGAAGTCTTGGAGTGTGTCATACCAAGTGCGAGGAGCTTGTTTGAGGCCATACAGTGCCTTGTTGAGTTTGTAGACCATATCAGGACGCTTTGGATCTTCAAAACCAGGAGGTTGAGCTACATATACTTCTTCTTCAATTTTTCCATTGAGGAAGTCACTCTTCACATCCATTTGGTACAGAAGAATGTTGTTGTGGTTAGCATAGGCTAGCAGTATATGAATGGTTTCAAGCCTAGCCACAGGAGCAAAGGTTTCATCAAAGTCAATCCCTTCCACTTGTGTGTAACCTTGGGCAACGAGATGAGCTTTGTTTTTGACAACTTGACCATGCTCATCTTGCTTGTTGCGATAGATCCATTTGCTTCCAATAATATTGTGCTTGGAACGATCAGGATGTTTGACTAGCTCCCACACATTGTTCAGCTCAAATTGTTGAAGCTCTTCTTGCATAGCTTGAATCCACTCAGGTTCCATGAAGGCTTCATCAACTTTCTTGGGTTCAGATATAGAGACAAATGCAAAGTGCCCACAGAAGTTTGCTAGCTGTGTTGCTCTAGATTGAGTGAGAGGACTAGGTGCATTGATACTATCGATGATCTTCTCAATCTGAACTTCATTGGCCACGCGAGGATGACCTGGGCGAAAAATTTGCTCTTGTTGATTGCGATCTTCAGCTTCAGCATTGTCTTCAGACTAAGCATTGATGACCCAGAAGTATAGGGGATCAATTGTAGCTCTTTTCGATAAGTAAGGGTGTTGAACCCAACGAGAAGCAGAAGGAAATGACAAGTAGTTTACAGTAAGGAAATGTCTACAAGTGCTGAAATTGTAAGTAGTGGGTAGTTTGATAGCAAGATAATTTGTAACGAGCAAGTAACGATAATAGTAACAAGTATGAAGCAATGTATCCCCATCCTTTTGAGCCAAAGGACAGGCCAAAACGGTCTCTTATGATAAGAAAAGCGTTCTTGAGGGTACACGGGAATTTCATCTAGTCACTTTCATCATGTTGGTTTGATTTGTGTTCACTACTTCGATAATTTCATATGTGGGTGGACTGGTGCTTACGTGCTGTTCTTACTTGAAGAAACCTCCTACTTATGATTATCCGTCCCGCAAGCATCCACAACTACGAGAAAAGTATTACGAATAAATTCTAACCATAGCGTTAAACTTTTGGATCCAATCGGTCCCTTACGGAATAGCGCATAAACTGGGATTTAAGCTTCTGTCACTCTCGCAACCCATCATCTAATTGCTACTCCACAATGCATTCCCTTAGGCCCAAATATGGTGAAGTGTCATGTAGTCGACATTCACATGACACCACTAAGGGAATCACAACATACATACTATCAAAATATTGAACACATATCAAGTTCACATGATTACGTGCAACATGATTTCTCCCGTGACCTCAAAAACAAAAGTAACTACTCACAAATGAAAAACATGTTCATGACCAGAGGAATATTAAATAGCATAATGGATCTGAACATATAATCTTCCACCAAATAAACCATATAGTAATCAACTACAAGATGTAATCAACACTACTAGTCACCCACAAGCACCAATCTATAGTTCCGGTAACAAGATTGAATACAAGAGATGAACTATGGTTTGAGATGAGATGGTGCTGTTGAAGATGTTGATGGATATTGCCCTCCCTAAGATGGGAGAGTTGTTGGCGATGATGATGACGATGATTTCCCCCTCCGGGAGGGAAGTGCCCCTGGCGGAATCGCTCCACCGGAGGGCAAAAGTGCTCCTGCCCAAGTTCTGCCTTGAGACGGCGGTGCTCCGTCCCGAAAGCCTTCTCCTTATTTTTTTCTTGGTAAAAATGACTTATATAACAAAAGATGGGCACCGGAGGTGGGCCAAGGAGGCCACAATCCACCAGGGCGTGCCTGGGGGCCCTAGCGCGCCCAGGTGGGTTGTGCCCACCTGGTGGCCCCCCTCTGGTGGTTATTTGCTCCAATAATTCTTAAATAATCCATAAAAGATCTCCATGAAGTCTCAGCTTGTTTTTGAGTTGTGCAGAATAGGTGGCCTGACGTAGCTTTTCCAGGTCTAGATTTCCAGCTACCGGAATTCTCCCTCTTTGTGTGTTCCATGCAAATTATGAGAGGAAAGGCATTAGAATTACTCTAAAAAGCATTATTAAGGATAAAAACATCATAAATAATAGTAAGAAAACATGATGCAAAATACACATATCAACTCCCCCAAGCTTAGACCTCGCTTGTCCTCAAGCGAAAACCGAAATTGAAAAACATGTCCACATGCTTTGAGAGAGAGAGGTGTCGATAAAAACAAAATACGGACATAGAAGCATCATGTTGATTATTATAAAAAAAATTAAACATAGGACTTTTATCATAAAACTTTCATCATATACTTCTCATGAATAAGTAATAGTTCATCACACAATCGAAGTATAAAGCAAAAACTCTATTAGAAACCAACAAACTATGTTCTCAGTCAACTTTGCAACTACAATTCATCATCTTCTCAGGAAGAGTCACGTGTCAGAGTCTTTAGGAAAGTCAACATACTCAACCATCATATAGTATTCTATGATTGCTAACACTCACCTTGTACCCATGAGCAAAACTTTTCAACCAGACACATAGAAAGATAGGGGCTTATTGTTTCGCCTCCCAACATACTCTCCTCAAGGGTGATGTCGACAATAATAACTCATGCTATCTATATTCAACTGGACATATGTGCCTAGATCTTTCCTCACCACATGATGCTTGCCAAAGGAGAAAAATAAATAAGGAATATAAAGAAAACTTTGAATATTTGCATAAAAGTAAACACATAAAAGTAAAAGATAGGCCCTTCGCGGAGGGAAGTAGAGGTTGCCATGCGCTTATTTGTTTGTATGCTCAATCCCTTAGTGCAAGAGAACATCACATTGTATTGCCCCTTAAGATGACAACCTTTATTATGCAGCATGTCGGTTTTATTCTTTGTCATCCAAGTTCGTACAACGCTCAATTTTCTCTTACACTAAATGATCTTACACTTTTAGAAGCAATTTTTATTGCCTTTTTGCACCGATGACAACTTACTTGAGGGATCTTGCTCAATCCCTAGGTAGGTATGGTGGACACTCGAAAAAGATTTTGGTTTAAGGGTTTTGGATGCATAAGTAGTATCTCTACTTAGTGCGGAATTTTTGGCTAGCAAAGACAGGGACCAAGCATCACATGTTAAAGGATCTATGACAATATGACTTCTATGTGAATATAAACAAACATAAACCATTAAGTTGTCTTCCCTGTCCAATGTCAACAATTTTGGCATATAATATTTAGATGAGGGCTCACAATCACAAAATATTTCTAGGATGGTATATTTATATGTGAATCTTCTCTTCCCTTATTAATTCTTTCATGAGTTGCATCATAGACTAATACTATGTTTGTCAATCTCTAATAAAATTTTCTACTTATACTTTTCCTTATGTGGTGCTATCACCTACCATAGGATTAGTATATGATCTTATTGATTTCTTTCCTTTCTCTTTTTATTTTTTTATTTGCAACATCAAAGTAGAGAAAGCAAAAACTCAAACTAACTTTATTATATAACTTGCACACGATTACAATGATAGATCACTAAGAAAACTTTCGAATAAGAAAGGATCGAACTAACTTTATTTCATCTAAAGAAAAAAGATCGAACTAACATAAGTAAAATAAAAAAGGTAGTGGGATGATACGATACTGGGGCACCTCCCCCAAGCTTGGCGGAAGCCAAGGGGAGTGCCCATACCCGATAGTTAGTTCTCCTTTGGTGGTGAAGAAGATGGTGGCGGTGAAGAAGCAGATAATGGTGGTGGTGAGAAGGTAGAGGGTTTACCCTTTGCTCCCTCCAGTTTCTGACGGAGAGTAAAATTCTCCATCATCAACTCACAATTATCTATCTCGAGCTTTATTATCCTATTGCATAACGCCTCCATGCCTTCGTTTTTGAGCCGGGGAGGAATTGATTCATCTTCATCTTCTTCGGAGGACCAGCTATAGTGCTTCTCATCCCCATAGGACTTGGGGTTTGTGATGAGATCAGCAACATAGCTCTCTCCCTCAGAGTCTTGAGATGACATATTTTCAGATCTACGCAAAAAACAGCAAGAAAAGAGAACAGAGGATTTCTTTGCGATATGTTGATTAACAGGTTCGGGAAGTATATATATATATATATATATATATATATATATATATATATATATATATATATATATATATATAATCTTGGAGGACAAGTACATGGAAGAAAAACGGAGTACGGATGGTGTCCCAGGTGGGCACAACCCACCTGGGCACGCCAGGCAAGCCTGGCGTGCCCTGGTGTCTTGTGCCCACCAGGGGACGCTTCCTGGTAGTTTCCTTATTTCCAAAATTCTAAAATATTCCAAAACTAATAAAAAAATTGTGGATTTTTTGGAGTCCATTTACTTACCGTATAACGTACCTCCTTATTTTCACGATTCTGGAGTGTTCCGGAAGGACTCTTTTATGTGTTCTTCCGGTGTCAAAGTTTGGATAATATTACTTTCAACATTAATAGGCGTACCTGAGATATAATGCTTTATTCATTGCCGATTAACAACCTTCAGGTTAGTACCTTCAGAATTACTTATTTTAATGGCTCCAGACTGGTAAACCTCCTCGATGGCATATGGGCCTTCCCATTTTGAGAGGAGTTTTCCTGCAAAGAATCTAAAATGAGAGTTGTACAAAAGAACATATTCTGCGACTTTAAACTCACGCTTTTGGATTCTTTTGTCATGCCATCTTTTAACTTTTTCTTTGAATAACTTTGCATTTTCATAAGCTTGGGTTCTCCATTCATCTAATGAGCTAATATCAAATAACCTCTTTTCACCAGCAAGTTTGAAATCATAGTTGACCTCTTTGACTGCCCAATATGTTTTATGTTCTAACTCAAGAGGCAAATGACAAGCTTTTCCATAAACCATTTTATAAGGAGACATACCTGTCGTGGCATTGTCACGTCAGATGTCCAAGTGTGAGGACTTAGTCGTGGAGCCATCGCGACGAAGTTAGCTTAAAGGGGTTAAACAGGACAAAAGACACGCGGAGTTTATACTGGTTCGGCCCCTTGCAGTGAAGGTAAAGGCCTAATCTAGTTTGAGGTGGTATTGCTAAGATTTCGATGACCAGGGAGCGAATACGCTTGCCTAGCTCTCAATCTCTTGTTTCTTGCCCTAAGCCGCCGTCGGGTCGTCCCCTTATATACACGGGTTCACGCCCTGCGGTCTACAGAGTCCCGGTCGGCTCATATACGTGTCCGTCTCGGAGACCAATTACATATGCCTTACAATACAAGTCCTAGATACATGGAGGTTTATAACCGTGGGCCTTAACCTGCCTTTGGGATTGGGCCCTCTACTCAGCCTATCTATGAACCGCTATCACACTCTTGGGCTTCATGGAGGTGAATCGTCATAAGGATGACCCGGCCCCTCCTAGCGGGTCATGCCTGATAGACATATCCCCAACATAGGCCCCGGGTTGATTTGAACTTGTTCATGTCAATCTTCAATATTTAGAAAAATCCTTCCTCATCTACTGACGGGTCTTTCTTATTTGTCACTTAACTCTTTTAATGATCATTGACCAGGAACTTGCTTGTTCTTCTTGTGACGGCTCATCACAAACTGAAATGTCGGCTTTCAAGACTACCCCTGGGTAACAACAACTAGCTTTACTCTATAACTTCATATATTCTTATATTAATACTAACTTATCATAACCTCTGTAGCGGCCAAGCAAAGCCAAACAAGAAGGCTAAAGTGATCAAGCCAACAGAAACACCTGAAATCACTGAGCCGGAACAACAAGTCTCTGTCCCTGAGGCTTCCGATAAACAGCCGGAAGAACCTGTCACTGTCACCCATCCTGAGATTCCAGATCTTAGCATTGGTGGCACTGCTAATAATCCTTCAACTTCTGCCCCTCGGGTTCGTCTAAGCCGTCAGAGCCTCAAGATGATGATGTGTTGATTACTAGCACTGGCTTTGTAGAGCCGGGAAATCCAATAACTCTAGCAAAACATACTGCCAAGCAAGAAGTCATTGAGAGGCGGAAACATAAGTTTGACATTTCTCATTACACCCAACTGAGCAGCAATGAGATCCTCTCCAGCTATCTCAGCCAGGTCCACTCCAGCCGCGACCTCGAAATTGATATGGTGAAGAAGATGCACCAAAAATATGAGGTATGACTTCCAGCTTTAGGTAATTTGTATACATATCCTGCCAGACCCCAAGTCTACTGACTATGACCAGATTGAATAGATTGTAGACTTCAGAAAAATCCATAACTGCTATCCTGGAAACCCTCCTTGGCCAGTTTAAATGTAAACAGGATGCTTGTACAAATTGAGTTTTCCGTCTGTAGCCCCCAAGGGCCGGTTTAATCAACGGGAATGAGCTGGTCCTATTTGTCTTGTGATAAAAAGAAAGATCTTGACTGCCTAGCCCCCATGAGTCGTTTGGGATTGTTATATCACTTCCGGCTCATGATGATGAAAAAACAAACGGTATGCATTAGCCCCCAAGTGCCAAGTAGTCTTGCTTGCAAAGTATTTGGGACTTAATGCATGAGAGTCGTTGTCTTGAAATTTTTTTCGTTGATAGACATTAGCCCCCAAGTGTCAAGTGTTGTTGCTGGAAAAATACTTGAGACTTGTAATCTTGTAAGCTTGATATAAGTGTTGATAACTCCATACTTTGTACAGGCTGCCACTGCTGAACTAGAAGGACAATTGAATGATGCAAAGACCTGGCTGGCGACTCAGGAAACTGAGACCCTGAAGACAGAGTCAAAATTTTAGTTCAGTGTGTCTGAATCAGAAAAACTGAAAACCAGCTTTGAAGCTGAGAAAAAGACCTGGGCGGATGAAAAGACAGCTTTGACCCAACGTGCTGAGAAGGCAGAGGCAGCGCTTCAAGAAGTGACCACTGAGCTTACCGGTTTAAAAAGCCATGTGAATCAGATGGTTTCAGCTATCTTTGGTGAGTCTCTTTATCAATCATCAGAAATGAATCATTATTTTGATCATCTAACCCGCCATTTAATCATTCTGCAATATACCCAGAAGCAGCAATCTCAATCAAGACATGCTGATGAAACTTAAAGCTGTCTATACAGTTGTTGAGAAGCTGTACACTAGAACTCAACGTGCCCTAGCCTCTATTTCACCAACAGGTCAAGCACCAACTATGTTGTTAGATGTTCTTAAGAAACTATCTGTGCTTCTTGTTAGGTTTGATGAAATAAAGCAATCATCTGCAAGAGCCGGCGCCGTGATAGCTTTGAGTCGGGTCAAGGCATGGGTACCAGAGCTTGACCCGTCCGAGGTAGCTACTGGTTACCCAAGTTTGAAAGAAGATGGTACTCCTTTCGATCAGAAGGACTTCGCAGCCTGTGTAAAAGAAATTCGTCCAATGGCCACAATGATTGCTAATGACTCGGACCTATCCAAGTACCATCCGGCTTATGACCGGGAGCATAAGAAGATGCCAACTCCGGCTTACAGAGTGATGGACTTAATCCCACCAATCCGTAAGCACAACTTTGATCCTGAAGTCGATCCGTCTGAGCTTATAGATGATGAAGCTGAATTTGAAGCTTTATCTGGTGTCGATTGGCCATCACCAACTTTTCAGCCAGCGGAAGAAGACGAAGAGCCGATAAAGGATGACGCCGAAGACTCCGAGCAACAAGGCCAAGAAGACTGAACCGCCGGGCGGCTGTAAACACTTGAGCTTTTGAAAACACTTTGGTCTCATTTAGCCCGTGGAGTCTTGTAATAGAGTAGTAAAGCTTTTGAATATGTTGTGCCATCGAGCACGTTCCGCTTTGCATGAAACTGCTAATTGAATAGCTGCCACTGATGTTTATAATATCAACTTTTTGAATCTGTTCCTATAAACAAAAATAGATCACGAGTGTCCCACGGTTTATCCCAGGACGGGTCATAATGCCCAATAGATATAGAGAAATAATCATAAGTTATAACCAAAGCTGGACTTAGGAATAACCATATATTTGAGCATATAGCATACCTGTGATATTTGATCACATTGTCGGTTTATCAAACCAGTGAAATAAGGGTGATAACCCAAAATTTGAGCACTGGTATGTATATATTGCCGGCTTAAAAACAAGTCCAGGTTAAAAACACTGGATATCATGTTACTTTATACTGGCGACTTATAGTCAAGAACCAGGCCGGGTTAATGAACACCGGTTAATGTCATATATGACTCATAAGGCATTATAAGCCTTATTGATTTTCAACCATGTATTACTATGTCACAAGAAAAAACGCAAAAAGACGTTCAAATCAAATCAACAGAAAAAATCCAAGGCTTTCATAGGCCGCCAAGCCAAAATATCTTCTTCAATGAAACTAGCATTAGCCACTGGAAGGTACGCGCTTTCCGTGAGCCAGCACTCGCATTACCCAATCAACATTTTAACCCGGATAATTTCAGTTCTTATTTAAAGATAGACTTATCAGGAGTACGCGGGGTCAGAGTAGCATCATGCATCACAGGTCGATTTATCCAAGGTTCAAGGAAGGCGGCTTTATCAGTCTGAGCTTCTCCTTGCTATCCGTAAGCCGTGCCCTCACATGAGAAACCGACGTTTTAACCTTAACCAGTTCAGGGTCTTGTTGAAAATATTGACTGCTAAGAGTTCGCCGGGTCAATCAAGATTACCTGATGGAGAAGCATCTGGCATACAGGCAGGATAACCCGAGGTTTTAGGTGAATACACCTGGCTTCCAAGCCTGGATTTTAAGCCTATCACAAGGGTTATAGCAATTCTTGTTCTTTAGAACAAAAGAGCCCCAAGCAATATTTCTGAGCTATGCTCAATGGGCACCTATGTTTGAGTTGTGCTCTTTGGTCCCTTTAACCTGGGTAGCAAGCCCCCAATTTTTTTTGTGGCCTATAAGTTGGATCAAAGGGTAATCATAACTTTGCTCTATAAATCAGAAGCCCCCAAGTGACCAAAAAACTCATGATTTAAAGAGAAAACGACAGAGGCCCTGCTTTGACAGGCATGCCAAATTTATTATATTGATCCTAATATATACATTGTTATAATATGTACATCAGAGGAGCCTGTGGCTCAGGTGTAATAAGGCTGAAGATGAGCAATAATCCACGGCCGGTGGGTCTCCTCCTCCGATTTACGCGAGTCTTTGTGCTCTCGAACATCGATAAGGTAGTATGACCCGTTGTTCAGATTCTTGCTGACCACAAAGGGTCCTTCCCAAGGTGGGGATAACTTGTGCATATCAGTCTGATCCTGGATGAGTCGGAGCACTAGATCGCCTTCTTGGAAAGTTCTGGTTTTAACCCAGCGGCTGTGGTAACGGCACAGATCTTGTTGGTAAATCACTGAACGAGCCTCTATGATGTCATGCTCCTCATCTAACAAGTCAAGTGCTTCCTGACGTGCTTTTTCATTGTCAGCTTCAACATAAGCCGCCACCCGAGGTGAGTCCTGACAGATGTCACTAGGGAGAACCGCCTCTGCTCCGTAGACCCTGAAAAAAGGTGTATAACCTGTAGACCTGTTGGGGGTAGTATTAATGCTCCATAATAAAGAAGGCAACTCCTCCACCCAACAACCCGGTGTTCGCTGTAAAGGAACCATAAGCTGGGGCTTGATACCTCTCAAGATCTCTTGATTGGCTCTCTCCGCTTGACCATTATACTGGGGGTGAGCCACTGATGATATATCAAGCCGGATATGCTCACGTTGACAATATTGTTTCATAGCACCCTTGGAGAGATTAATGCCATTATCTGTTATAATGCTGTGTGGAAAGCCAAAGCGGAAGATCACCTTCTTCATGAATTGAACCGCCGTGGCTGCATCACACTTGCTCACCGGCTCTGCCTCGACCCACTTTGTGAATTCATCAACCACCACCAAGAGGTGGGTCTTCTTATCCTTGGACCTCTTGAAAGGTCCAACCATGTCAAGCCCCCATGTTGCAAACGGCCAAGTGATTGGGATCATCCTCAGCTCCTGAGCCGGAACATCAGCTCGACGTGAAAACTTCTGACAACCATGACATTTTTTGACCAAGTCCTCAGCATCAGCATGAGCCGTCAGCCAATAAAACCCGTGACGAAAAGCCTCGGCCACCAGGGATTTAGAGCCGGCATGATGACCACAATCTCCTTCGTGGATTTCACGCAGAATCTCACCGCCTTCTTCAGGAGAAACACAACTCTGAAACGCTCCTGTAACACTGCAATGGTGCAACTCCCCATTAACTTAGACCAACGGGTTATCTGCCTAGCCAAGATCTCATCCTCAGGTAACTCACCCCGGGTCATGTAAGCCAAATAGGGCACTGTCCAATCTGGAATAGCATGAAGAGCCGCCACCAATTGTGCCTCCGGGTCAGGAATAGCAAGGTCCTCCTCCGTAGGCAATTTGACCGAAGGATTGAGTAATACATCCAAGAACATACTCGGTGGCACCGGCTTACGCTGAGAGCCTAGCCGGCTTAAATTATCAGCCGCCTCATTCTTCCTTCGATGAATGTGTTCAACTTGGTAACCCTTGAAGTGACCTGCAATGGCATCAACCTCTCGACGATAAGCCGCCATAAGCGGATCCTTTGAATCCCAAGTACCAGAGACCTATTGGGCCACCAGATCTGAATCGCCAAAGCATCTCACCTGGCTTAAATTCATCTCCTTAGCCATCCAAAGACCATGGAGCAGGACCTCATACTCAGCTGCATTGTTAGTACAAGGGAACATTAATCGGAGGACATAGGAAAATGTATCACCTCG
Organism: Triticum aestivum; assembly: GCF_018294505.1. Lineage (NCBI taxonomy): Eukaryota > Viridiplantae > Streptophyta > Magnoliopsida > Poales > Poaceae > Triticum > Triticum aestivum. Next base: position 254,062,471 of record NC_057799.1, read on the forward strand.
TGGAGAAGTCAAGACAACTCCAGCCCCCGAGCCGTCCAGTTGCCTAGACCTGTCAAAGTGAATAGTCCAATACGTGCTATCCGGGTTTTCCTCTGGTGCCTACAACTCTGTCCAATCATTGATGAAATCCACAAGCGCTGGAGACTTGATAGCCGTACGAGGCACATATTTTAATCCGTGAGGTCCAAGCTCAATTGCCCATTTAGCAACCCGACCAGTTGCTTCCCTATTTTGGATGATATCCCCAAAGGAGCAGAACTAACCACAGTGATGGGATGACCCTGAAAATATTAATTAAGCTTCCGGCTTGCCATGAAAACTCCTTACACAAGCTTCTGCCAATGTGGGTATCTCTACTTGGACTCAATGAGCACCTCACTGATATAATAAACCGGTCGTTGAACCGGGTATTCCTTGCCTGCCTCCTTCCTTTCTACCACTATGGCCACACTGACGGCCCGGCTGTTAGCAGCCACGTATAGCAACAGAGGCTCCTTATCAACAGGGGCAGAAAGCACGGGCGGCTCAGCCAACTGTTTCTTCAGATCCTCAAATGCTTGGTTAGCCGCATCACTCCAAAAAAAATGATATGTCTTCTTCATCATTTGATAGAGGGGGCTAGCCTTCTCACCCAGCCGGCTTATGAACTGGCTCAAAGCGGCAATACGACTGTCGGTGTCAAAACCGATGGATCTCGGGTAGGGGGTCCCGAACTGTGCGTCTAGGTTGGATGGTAACAGGAGACGGGGGACACAATGTTTACCCAGGTTCGGGCCCTCTCTATGGAGGTAATACCCTACTTCCTGCTTGATTGATCTTGATGAATATGAGTGTTACAAGAGTTGATCTACCACGAGATCGTAATGGCTAAACCCTAGAAGTCTAGCCTATGTGAATATTGTAATGAATCTGTCCTATCCGGACTATGCTCTCCGGTTTATATAGACACCGGAGAGATCTAGGGTTACATGAGGTCGGTTACATAGGAGGAAATCTTCATAATAGGTCGCCTAGCTTGCCTTCCACGCCAAGTAGAGTCCAATCCGGACACGGGTATTGTCTTCGGCCTTCGTATCTTCACAACCCATCAGTCCGGCCCATGGGTAACAGGCCGGACGCCTGAGGACCCCTTAGTCCAGGACTCCCTCAGTAGCCCCTGAACCTGGCTTCAATGAAGAGGAGTCCGGCGCGCAGATTGTCTTCGACATTGCAAGGCGGGTTCCCCTCCTTCCAAACTCCAAGATAGTCTTCGGACATGATGATTGTATCCGGACCTGTTACACACCATGCACAACTGCAGAGAGAATATATATATCTTACACGAGTTCCATCCGCTGACAGCTTTCTGCAATGTGACAAGACGTCCTTCGGTCACAATTTCGAACCATTTATCCCACATTTCAAGACGCGGTTGCTATTGGCACGTCTTCTCGAAGCAGAGATCATGTCCCCTTATCGCGGGATTCTCATTAATGCGGGCATGGGTAACCCAACCGTGCCGTTTACACAGCCCTTGGGAATAGGCGAATCTCAAGGCGAGTGAGGAGGCGTTTTATATTTGATGCCTTTATAAGGGGATAAGGATTGCCCCTTCCTCTTCTCGCGCTTTCTCTCTGTCTCTGCCTTCCCAATCTCGAGCTCCAGCGCCCCAGTTTCAATCTCCTTCCCATTCCAGCAACCATGTCCGGATCCGGTGGTCAGGGCAAATGGATGGTCTCCTCCGTCACGGAGGAGGACATTACTGAGCTCCGGGCGGCCGGATATTTGGCTAAGGAGATCGCCCACCACCTACCGGCCGAGGGACAGATCGTCCCCACGCCGGAGCCCACAGAGAGGGTGGTATTCCTCCCCCATTTCTTCTGCGGGCTAGGGTTTCCACTCCACCCCTTCGTCCGCGGGTTAATGTATTATTATGGGGTAGATTTCCATGATCTTTCCCCGAACTCCTTCCTCAACATCTCGGCCTTTATCGTCATTTGCGAGGCCTTCCTCCGCATCCAACCACACTTCGGGCTATGGCTCAAAGTCTTCAACGTGAAGCCGAAGGTGGTGGATGGCCAGCATGCAGAGTGCGGAGGGGCAATGGTGAGCAAATTGTCCAACATCTCCTAGCCCAAAGGCACCTTCGTGGATACGGTAAAGGAGTGGCAGAAGCAGTGGTTGTACATCACAGAACCATGCGGCACCACCTGGGCCGCAGTTGCCGAATTCCGCTCCGGTGCTCCTATGCGACTCACCTCCTGGGTCGAGAAGAGTCTGGACTGGTGTTCTCCTGACGAGCTGATAGCGCTGCAGACGCGCGTTCAGAGCATGGTAACCAAGAGCGTCAAGCTTGTTGATGTGATCCAGGTGATGTTAGTTCGCCGGATCCTTCCATGCCAGCGCCGAAGCCGCCCGCTGTGGGAGTTTAATCCAAAGAAGCACCGGACCCTGGCGAGGCTCTTCGAGACTACGCACGAAGGCGCATGGAAATTGCTCTTCAAGTGCAATGAAAAACCACCGGCCACGGATTTAGACCGTGGTCCCGATTGTACACACCCCGCCAGCAAGGTATGTTATTTCGAATGAGTCCTCAACCTAATTGTTTCGAGGATGATGTCTGAGCTTTTATTACTGGTCTTTTAGGACTGGACGGAGAGGGTGAAGCGGATCCAGTGTCCGGCTCCGCTGCCCGAAGAACCAGTCATCCCGCACTTGGCGGAGATGCTAGTACCGGCGCCATATAAGGCGCCGGAGAAGAAGGCCAAGAAGAAGGCAAAGGGGGCCAAGAGTGGCCTCCGTCGTAAGGGTACTTCGGACGCGGCATCCGAAGACGACGGAACTCATTCCTCTGTCCCTGAGGACAATGACAGGGAAGAGGAGGAGGAGGAAGAAAACAATCCTCCCCCTGAGGAGAGGAAGAAGAAGAGGGCGGCCCCGGTGCATCTGGAGGCGGAGGCGCCCAAAAAGGGGAAGGGCGTTCTGGCGGCCAACACCGCGTGGGACGTTGACAGTACTCCAGAACGATGCCCCCGCACAAAGCCCCAGGCCGCATCATAAGTGACATGGCTTATTTATGTGCACATACAGCCCTTTCTCTCCATTATCTTGATGTAGTTAGTTGTACTATTGCAGTCCGGCCCGCGACCTAATCCAGCGATCCTCGTCTGGAAGTTCGTTGGCTCCGTCAGAGATGGCGAGCCAGTCGCCATCGCATGCTTACTCCCCCGGGGCCGGGGACGACACCGAGGCGCTGTCCCGGAGGGCCAATCCGAGCCGGGAGGAACCCAGGACGCTGTTCGGGAGGCGCCACGAGGCGAAGCCTCCACTGTCGGACACATGGAGGAGACGATCCCCATGGAGACTGGCGAAGAGGGCCGAATCAAGCTTGGCCCTCAGCCGGATACAATTCCGGAGACCCATATGGCTCCGGAGTCGGGCGGGCAGCCCCCTTTGAAGGAGGGGGGTGCATCGTTTCCGCCGGTGATCCCTGTCCATCCAGGGGTGCCGGATAACCTGATGGAGGCGCAACAAGGCGCATCCATTATGGACGAGCACCGTGTTCTTATGAGCGCGGTGATCAAGAAGGTTCAGTCCGCCAAGAGTGGACTGAACGAAGCCTGCAGCAACCTGTTGACAGGTTTCGAGGTAAATAACAGAGAAAAAACCCATATAGTCAGTAGCCCCTGAGAAACTTTCCGGTGCTCGGTAAGAGGAACCGGACAGAGGATCAATCCTCTAGTGTAGGAGACTAACGTGATATGTGTGCATGAGCAGGCGTCGCTATTGGTCGCGACCTCACATGCTGCCGAAGTCTCTGAACAGAAGCAGAGGCGGGAGCGGACCGAGAACGATCTCAGCGAGGTTAGAGTGTGGTTGCAGGAGAAGCAAGGTAAGTAACGTCTTGCTGTGTGTTCGGAAAGCGGAGACGTTGTGTATTGACTGTAATGTCGAAATGTATGCAGGAGCCGAGACCGAGGTCGAGGCCCTGAGGAAGGCCCTGGGCGAGGCTGAGGAGAAGGCTGTCCAGCAGCAAGCCGCCCGTAAGAAGCTCAAGGCACGTGTCAAGGAAATCCAGCAGGAGCTCCAAGATGCAATGAAAAAATGTGAGACCGTGGAGAATGATGCGTCGGCTAAGGAGGCCGAACTCACCAAGGCTCGTTAGGGCACGGAGACCGCGCGGAATGAGGCCCAGGCCGTCATCCTAGAGATCCAGGAGGCCAGGAAGATCACGGCGGGTACGGCTTTTAAGATGCAAAGCAAGTATGCGGAGAGGCAGTACCTTTTACTAACCCGGGTTCGGAGTTCCCCAGGAGCTTTTGCGGATCTACCACGCAGCATATCAGACGTTGTAGCATTCTACCGAGCCGAAGGAGGAGGTTCTACGGAGTAACTATTCTGGTCGCAGTATGCGACGCCAGAGCATCCTGTGTCCTTCACCGATCAGCTTTAGTAGCTGGTGGAGCTGCACAGGGTGGCCGAACTAGCCATGAAGGATTTGACAATCCGGCTATGGCCAGCCGAAGCTATACCTGGCAGCTACTTTGGACTCGTGAGGCAGCTAGTGGAAGCCTGTCCGTGGCTGGATGTCGTCAAGTGTTCTGCATGTATTGAAGGCGCCCATATGGCCTTCGCTCACTGCAAGATGTGGTGGGCGAAGATGAACGCTGTTGAAGTGGCCAGCGGGCCGCCGGAGGCCAAGCAGCACCGCACACCCGAGAAATATTTTGTGGATGTCATAGAAGGGTCTCGACTAGTGGCAGCTCAATGTTCGCAGGACGTTATTTTGGAATGAATACATTCGTATTGGGCCTTTGCCTTGTATTCTAAAGACAGAGCTTGTTTTGTAATGTAATTTCATTATGCTTTAAATTGTTTCCTCCTGTGCGGCCGTGTTATACGCAATCTGAGGGTTGGGTAGTCGTCGGCTTCTTCCCTCACGAAATTAGTACGGAGGAGTTCGGGATGGGATCTAAACAATCTTGATCCAATTGTATGGTCCTGGAAGGAGTTGTTTAGCGCAACGAACAAGGCAATCAGACTATACGGCTTAAACACCCTCACTTAGCCATAGGAGTTTTATAATTAAGCAAGTGCGCAGCCCCTGGTCCGAGCTAGGGTGCTGTCAGCATCTGAACGGGAAGTGCTGATCCTTCGCGTGAGGCGGAAAAAATCTCCAATGATTTTGTAACCCACGAACAGCTGACCGGCTCTCGCCGTATCATGACAGTCAGTTTTCGGCTTTTCTCTACTGAGGTGCTCATCCGGTCAAGGCCAGGGCACAATCGCAGTAGTTCTCCCTTTACTACCCTAGCCGATAGAGCGGAACATAGGGTAGCAAGCACAAGAGCCGGGCAACACAACTATTAAACAAAGACATGATTCGGAGCCAATGCATATAATGCTAAATTCGGGGTGCCGAACTTTTACACAAAAAGTGTTCGGACTTTGTTGCCTTATTGTGGGGCGATAAGCAGCCCCTGGCGAATATGAAACGTACAAAAGAGTACCGATGTAGCTAATAAGCAGATCGAAATTAAATGAAGTAAGGGGCGAAAACCACAAAAACTGGGCCGCAAATCATTATCATTATAACGGAATGGATACGTTAAGGCGTATCTTGTACAAATAGCACGATAAGCACCCGGGCTATGTAATATGCCGGAATCAAGAGGGGGCAGCGTACGAGTCCTGAGAAAGAAGGAAAAATACCGTCAAGAAGAACATATGGAGGTTACCCTACACACATATGCTGCATGTCCCCTTTGTATGCCAATCCTTCGAAGGGGCTTGTGATCAGGCTCGCGGGAAAGGGAACCTGAAACAGAAAGAAAAAGGTGTATCCGGGGTCGGTCTAGCCGAACTGTAGATCCCGGTTGAGCTTGTGCCTCCGTCGATGTCCATGGAATCTCGAGTGCGTAATTATGTACGCGTGGTACAAATGCCACCACTTCATCCGGACTGGGACGGAAGCCGAATTGCTAGTCGAGCTCTTGACTAGCCTTGTTGTCCTGCTGCCGTGTAGTTCGGGACCTCTTGATGGTCTCCAGGGGCTCGGCAGCCGCACTATGCAGCTGCTTGAGAGGGCCGCTCTGTACCTCTGCTGCTAGGGCGGCGGTGTGCTCCTCTATTCAGAGAGAGCGTTCCGTGTTGCCATTGACTGTTATGACGCTCCGTGGACCGGGCATCTTGAGTTTCAGGTAAGCGTAGTGTGGCACTGCGTTGAATCTAGCAAACGATGTTCGTCCGAGTAATGCGTGGTAGCCGCTGCGGAATGGGACGATGTCGAAGATTAACTCCTCGCTTCGGAAATTGTCCGGAGAGCCGAAGACCACTTCCAGCGTGATTGAGCCCGTACAGCGGGCCTCGACGCCTGGTATGACTCCTTTGAAGGTAGTCTTTGTTGGTTTGATTCGTGAGGGGTCAATGCCCATCTTCCGAACTGTGTCTTGATAGAGCAGGTTGAGGCTGCTACCACCGTCCATTAGGACTCGTGTTAGGTGAAATCCGTCGATGATTGGGTCGAGGACCAATGCGGACGAACCGCCATGACGGATACTGGTTGTGTGGTCTCGACCATCAAAGGTGATCGGAAATGATGACCATGGATTGAATTTGGGGGCGACTGGCTCTGCCGCATAGACGTCCCTAAGTGCACGCTTACGCTCCCTTTTGGGGATGTGTGTAGCATATATCATGTTCACCGTTTTGACTTGAGGGGGAAATTTCTTCTGCCCCCCCCCCCCAGTGTTCGGCTGCCAGGGCTCTTCGTCCTCGTCCTCACTTTGTGATCCCTTTTCTTTGTTTTCGGCATTTAACTTGCCAGCCTGCTTGAAAACCCAACGATCCATGTTGGTATGATTGGCTTGCTTGTCCGGGGTGCCGTGTATCTGGCACGGACGGTCGAGCATGCGGTCCAGGCTAGAAGGTCCTTCATTATTTATTTTATAGGGCTTCTTCCGCTGGCCGGACTTGGAGCCAGTGAATCCGGCGTTGACTGTGGCGTCATTGGTGTTGTTGTCATTGCTTCGGCGTGTGTCTGTTGCACCGAAGCTTGCCAGTGCTATTCTTGGCCTCCAAGGGGCCTATCTCGCTGGCTGTGTTGTTACTATGGGCCAGCCAACTGTCCTCTCCCGCGCAAAAGCGGCTCATGAGTGCTGTGAGGGCTGCCATCGACTTCGGATTTTCTTGACCGAGGTGGCGTGCTAGCCATTCGTCCCGGATGCTGTGTTTGAAGGCTGCCAAGGCCTCGGCATCCGGACAGTCAACGATCTGGTTCTTTTTGGTTAGGAACCTAGTCCAGAATTTTCTGGCTGACTCTCCAGGTTGTTGAACTATGTGGCTTAGATCATTGGCGTCTGGTGGTCAGACATATGTTCCTTGGAAGTTGTCTAGGAAATATTCATCCAAGTCCTCCCAGCAGCTGATAGAATTTTCAAGCAGGCTGTTAAGCCAATGCCAAGCTGGCCCTTTGAGATTGAGTGGGAGGTATTTAATGGCGTGGAGATCATCACCTCGAGCCATGTGGATGTGGAGGATGAAATCCTCGATCCACACTGCGGGATCGGTTGTGCCGTCGTATGATTCGATATTGACGGGCTTGAATCCCTCAGGGAATTCATGATCCAGTACCTCGTCTGTGAAGCAGAGAGGGTGTGCGGCACCTCTGTACCGGGCCGTGTCGTGGCATAGCTCTGATGGAGTCCCTCTGTGGCATTCGGACCAGGCGTGGTTAGGTTTGTCACGTCCGAATAGGTAGCGGTCTTCGTGCCTCGAGGCACGTCCTCGTGATTCGTAGATCGATCTTCTATGTCCCGCTCTACTGTCCAGGGTCTGTCGGAGGTCATACGTGTGACCCCAAACTCTTCCGTCTTTATTTTTGCGGGGCAGTTGGGCAGGCTGCTGTTCGGCCTGAGTTGCCGCTTTATCCCGACCACGTGGTGGCCGGTCGGCCGCCCTGTCTCGACCACGTGGTGGTCGTTCCGCATTACGCGAGGGAGATGTGTGCTCCAGTGCCTCCTCATCGAATTGAGGTAGCAGTCTGTGTTTGGGGTAGCTCTTGGCTAGGCGCTTGAGGCCGTATTCTTCCGTTGTCAGGACGTCAGTCCATCTATCGACGAGCAGATCTTGTTCATCTTGAAGCTGCTGATGTTTCTTTTATAGGCTCCTTGCAGTGGCTATGAGTTGAAGTTTAAAGCGCTCCTCCTCCAAAGGGTCCTCAGGCACGATGAAATCTTCATTGCCGAGGCTTGTCTCCTCTTTGGAGGGTGGACGGTAACTATCGTCCCCCGAGTCATCTTCTATGGCCTGCTCATCAGGGTTGTCTTGCCTGTCATCATGTTCCTCCTATTCGGATGCAGCACCGACAGGGTCTTCATTGTTTTCGGCGTCGCCCGGAGTGCTATTTTCTCCGGTACCAGTGTTGCTATCTTTTGAGCGGCGAGGCTTAGAACGGCGTTTGGGGCACCGGCGCTTGGACTGCGTCTCAGAAGGTTTATTCTTATCTGTCTCTTCTGTATTGTCGCCAGATCCTTTGGGTGTATCAACCATGTATACGTCGTATGAAGAGGTGGCTGTCCAACGTCCAGTGAATGGCGGGTCTTCGCCTTGCTCATTGTCGGCATCGTCGTCCATACCGGTGATGTCTTCAGAGCCATAGTCAAGCACGTCGGTTAAGTCGTCGATGGTGGCTATGAAGTGGGTGGTGGGTGGGAAGCAAAATTCCTCGTCGTCCGCCTCTAGCTCGAACCGAACATAGTTCGGATGTGACTCTTCCTCCAAGGACAAGTTCTTCAAAGAATTTAGTACATCACCCAAAGGCGAATGCTGGAAGATGTCTGCGGCGCTTAATTCAAAAATTGATGACCGATCCAGCTCGGTGTCCGCAGGCGCACTTGATCCGGAACATGTAGCCGGAGACGAGTCCGGAGTTCCATTGACGCCAGCATTGCAGGATGTCGAGTCCGTGTGCGGCTTCAATGTCGCGGACTTCATGGCCTCGGAGGGGATGATCTGCTTTGGTACTGAGGCCGTTGCAGCAACAGGATCTATCTCCTGGGTGTGCTCCGACGACAGATCTAAGTCATGTTCATCGGAGAAAGGGGGAGCGATCGCCGCGGTTTCAAATCCCTCGAAGATCAAGTCTCCACGGATATCTGCGACGTAGTTCAAGCTTCCGAACCTGACCTGGTGGCCAAGGGTGTAACTATCGATTTGCTCCAGATGGCCAAGCGAGTTGGCCCGCAGTGCGAAGCTGCCGAACACAAAAACCTGTCCGGGGAGGAAGGTCCCTCCCTAGACAGCGTCATTATTGAAAATTGAAGGGGTCATCAAACCTTTCGTCGACGGCACAGTGGAACTCTCAATGCAAGCACCAATGTCGGTGTCAAAACTGGCGGATCTCGGGTAGGGGGTCCCGAACTGTGCGTCTAGGATCGACGGTAACAGGAGACGGGGGACACAATGTTTACCCAGGTTTGGGCCGTCTCTATGGAGGTAATACCCTACTTCCTGCTTGATTGATCTTGATGAATATGAGTGTTACAAGAGTTGATCTACCACGAGATCGTAATGGCTAAACCCTACAAGTCTAGCCTATGTGAATATGGTAATGAATCTGTCCTATCCGGACTATGCTCTCCGGTTTATATAGACACCGGAGAGATCTAGGGTTACATGAGGTCAGTTACATAGGAGGAAATCTTCATAATAGGTCACCTAGCTTGCCTTCCACGCCAAGTAGAGTCCAATCCGGACACGGGTATTGTCTTCGGCCTTCGTATCTTCACAGCCCATCAGTCCGGCCCATGGATAACAGGCCGGACGCCCGAGGAACCCTTAGTCCAGGACTCCCTCAACGACCCGCCAAGCGTTGAACATCATTTATGCACGCCGGCTTAGCCAAAGAAGTGATAGGTTTGATTTTCTCCGGGTTAGCTTCAATGCCTCTGTTAGAAACCAAAAAACCCAAGAGCTTTCCTGCAGGCACACCAAAGACACATTTAGCCGGCTTAAGCATCATCTTGTAGACCCGGAGATTATCAAATGTCTCCTTCAAATCATCAATCAGGGTCTCCTACTTTCTTGACTTCACCACAATGTCATCGACATAAGCATGAACATTGCGCCCGATCTGATTGTGAAGGCAATTTTCCACACACTGCTGATAAGTCGCCTCGGCACTCTTGAGCCCAAAAGGCATAGACACATAGCAGAAGGCTCCAAACGGAGTAATGAAAGTTGTCTTCTCCTGGTCCTTAACTGCCATCTTGATCTGATGATAACCAGAATATGCATCCAAAAAACTCAGACGCTCACAACCTGCCGTAGCATCAATGATTTGATCAATACGAGGGAGAGCAAACGGATCAGCCGGACAAGCCTTGTTCAAGTCCGTGTAATCCACACACATCCGCCAAGTGCCATTCTTCTTGAGTACCAGCACCAGGTTAGCCAACCATTCAGGATGGAAAACTTCAACAATAAACCCAGCTGCCAAGAGCCGGGCCACTTCCTCTCCAATGGCCTTCTGCCTCTCCTCGTTGAATCGGCGAAGAAACTGTATCACCGGATTAAATTTTGGATCAATATTAAGAGTGTGCTCAGCGAGTTCCCGCGGTACACCCGGCATGTCTGAAGGTTTCCATGCAAAGATTTCCCGGTTCTCACGGATGAACTCGATGAGCGCGCTTTCCTATTTCGGATCCAGATTGGCAATGATACTGAACTGTTTCGATGAATAGCCAGGAATAAAATCAACCATCTTAGTATCATCTGCCGACTTAAATTTAAGCGAAGCTCTGTGGTTGGCATCTTCAGAGACATCATGTCCGCCGGGTCAACATTATCTTTGTAAAATTTCAGCTCCTCCGTTGCACAAGCAGAATCAGCATAAGCAGCGTCTCCTTCCTCACACTCCAAGGCTATCCTCCGGCTCCCATGCACCGTGATGGTTCCCTTGTGACCCGGCATCTTAAGCTGCAGATACAAATAACAAGGTCGTGCCATGAACTTGGCGTAAGCCGGCCGTCCAAACAGAGCGTGATATGGGCTTTGGATTTTGACCACTTCAAAGGTCAATGTCTCCGATCTAGAGTCATGATCATCTCCAAAAGCAACCTCCAGAGCTATCTTACCAACCGGATAAGCCGACTTACCAGGCACCACGCCATGGAAAACGGTGTTTGACGGCTTAAGGTTTTTATCAGTCAACCTCATGCGGCGGAAGGTTTCATAATCAAGGATATTGATGCTGCTCCCTTCATCCATGAGTACCTTGGTGAACTTATATCCTCCAACCTGAGGTGCAACTACTAGAGCCAAGTGACCTGGATTGTCAACCCGGGGCAGGTGATCTTCCCGGCTCCATACAATGGGCTGCTCAGACCAGCGCAAGTAACGGGGAACCGCCGGCTCAACGGCATTGACTGCCCTCTTATGAAGCTTCTGGTCGCGCTTACATAAGCTAGTGGTAAAGACATGATACTGTCCACTATTCAACTGCTTCGGGTTGCTCTGATAACCAGACTGTTGCTGCTGTTGATTCCCCTGATTATTCTATTGATTGTAACCACCTTGGTTGCCATGACCACCTTGATTTCCTTGGAACCCGGAGTTAGAGCCGCCACCACGATAATCCGGTCCATGAAAGCCGGATCCTGAGCCGCCACCCGGCCCATGACCATCTTGGTAAAAATTTGAATTTTTGAACTCCTTCATAATAAAGCAATCTTTCCAGAGGTGCAAAGACAACCTTTCTCACGTCTCGTGCCTTGGGCAGGGTTGATTTAACTGCTGCTCAAGATTGATGCCTGATCCTGCAGCCTGTGGGGGCGGTTTACCCTTACAGTGCTGACCATTATTCTGTGCATTGGTGTTAGCCACAAAGTCAAAACTATTATCAGCCTTGCACTTATCGTTGCCTCCTTGATTCGCCGGGTTATGTTGTTGCCCCTTGGTGTTGCTGCTCTTCTTTATCAGACTCGGGGTCCTTGGTACCATCAGAGTCAGTATACTTAAACAGAGCCGCCATGAGCATCCCCATTTCATTGCAGTGGCATTTGAGCCGTCCCAACTTCTGCTTCAGGGGTATGAACCGGCAATTATTCTCCAGCATCAACACCGCTGAGTCGGCATTAATGCGATCTGACGAGTGCAGAATTGTTGAGACCCGGCGCACCCAATGGGTTGTTGACTCACCTTCCTCCTGGATACAGGAGGCTAAATCCACAATTGACATGGAATGCTTGCATGTATCCTTGAAATTCTGGATAAACCGGGCTTTTAACTCGGCCCATGACCCGACGGAATTGGCAGGGAGCCCCTTTAGCCAAGTACGGGCCGTCCCTTCCAACATCAGGGGGGAATATTTAGCACATGCCGCATCACTGACATCTAGTAACTCCATGGCCATCTCATAACTCTCGATCCATGCCTTGGGAGGTAAATCGGCTATATAATTAGGCACCTTACAGGGACCCTTGAAATACTTGGGCAGACGTTCATTGCATAGAGCTGGCACTAAACACGGCACGCCCAAATTCCTGAAGGTTAGACCTGGCTCCACCAAGGTTGTCAGACGAACCGGAGTAGGTTGACGGGCCGCATACTGCGCCTCTAACTCGGCCTCTCGGCGGGCTCTACCTTGATCCACCACGTTCTGAGCATCAGCACCGCCGCCCGCCGGGTTATGCCCGTGCGGCGGGTTACGGTTTCGCGCACTGCTTGACACAGCTGGGTCATCCATATGCCTGCTATAACTCCGGCTTGGGCGAGGGGTGGAATGAATCCTGTCATGACTATAAGAATACGCCTGCTGCTGAAGAAGCTCTCTAGCCCTCCGTGTTTCAACCGCCGTCGGAGATTCACCTTCAACCAGGAGAGCCGCCAATCGTGATGCTGCAGCGATCATGTTATGAAAAGGGTTAGAGCAATGACCCGGTGGTGTTGGCACGGGTTGCGGCGGGTTATTGCTCTGACGAGGCGGGTCCGTCGTTCGTGGCTCAACCGGCATGCCCGTTCCGGGTGTCTCGGCCCAGTTTACCACTAGCGGGTTACTGGTTCCTGCTCCTAGCGTGTTAAAGAGATTCCTTGCCTCGTAAACCGGAGGCAGATGACTCCGGTGCCTCCTTCTCATGACATCATTCGAGGCGTTTTGATCGAGCATGAGCTGGTACGACTCTGACTGAATCCGCTACGCCTCAGCATCCAAAGCGGCTCGCTCCTCAGCCATCCTCGCGTTTTTTGCGTTCAGCTCCTCCTTGGCCTGTGCTATCTCATCACGCAATTTCGCAACTGCCGCATTGTGCTGATCCTGATCTGCCGGGTTAACCACCATTGTTACCAGCGCTGTCAGTTTATCCACTAAGTCAGTTAAGACTTGAGTCGGCGGGCGCACAGGGCCTCCTGCCCCGGCAGCCGTCGCCGCTGCTGACATGGAAATCAGTGCTGCTGTAGTCGATGAGTGCGACACCGGCTGCGTACCGGCCATGAATATCGCAACCCGGTTCGGCGGCTCACAGGGGTCAGGAATACTGTCGCCATCGGAACAACCCCCAAGCCGACCGTCTTGTACTTGGTACAATGACTCGACTCGGTCTCACCGGTGGATGATTCACCATTAGAGTAAATGACCGTCTCACCGCCAGATTCCGATCTATCCTCAGATTCCGCTCCATGGATGAATCCCACGAAGGCACGTTTCATGCGGGCTGAACTTGGGCGGGTCTCGCACCCTGAGCCGTCTCGATGATGTCGGTGCAGATGTCCGGGTCAGGGCCCGACTCGCCGATTTTGCCAATGAAGACGTGAATTCCGCCGAAGGGGACACAGTACCCGTACTCAATTGAGCCGGCCTTAGGGCCCCAGCGTGCGTCGTCGATGTAGAGCTTGCTGCGATGACTCTTGGTCATCCAGCCCACGGTGTATCCCTTGGGCCCTTCGAAGTTGCCCTCTAAGAACTTGAAACCATCGTGCGATAGCCCCACGGTGAGCGCCAACTGTCGTGGAATTGTCACGTCAGATGTCCTAGTGTGAGGACTTGGTCGTGGAGCCATCGCGACGAAGTTAGCTTGAAGGGGTTAAACAGGACAAAAGACATGGGGAGTTTATACTAGTTCGGCCCATTGCGGTGAAGGTAAAGCCCTAATCCAGTTTGAGGTGGTATTGCTAGGATTTCGATGACCAGGGAGCGAATACGCTTGCCTAGCTCTCAATCTCTTGTTTCTTGCCCTAAGTCGCCGCCGGGTCGTCCCCTTATATACACGGGTTGACGCCCTGCGGTCTACAGAGTCCCGGCCGGCTCATATACATGTCCGGCTCGGAGACCAATTACATATGCCTTACAATACAAGTCATAGATGCATGGCGGTTTATAACCGTGGGCCTTAAGCCGCCTTTGGGCTTGGGCCCTCTGTTCAGCCTATCTATGAACCGCCATCACACTCTTGGGGTTCATGGAGGTGAATCGTCATAAGGATGACCCGCCCCCTCCTGGCGGGTCATGCCTCATAGTCATATCCCCAACAATACCCATAGGATTTTTATATGCTGTCCTATAAGCCCAAAGTGCATCATCTATTTTCTTAGACCAATTCTTCCTGGACCTATTAACAGTCCTTTGCAAATTCAATTTTATTTCTCTATTGCTAAGTTCAACTTGACCACTAGACTGAGGATGATAGGGTGATGCAATTCTATGGTTAACATCATACTTGGCAAGCATTTTATGGAAAGCACCATGAATAAAGTGTGAACCACCATGAGTAATTAAATATCTAGGGACTCCAAACCTTGGGAAAATAACTTCCTTAAGCATTTTAATAGAGGTGTTGTGATCAACACTACTGGTTGGAATAGCTTCTACCCATTTAGTAACATAATCAACAGCAACCAAAATATGTGTATACCCATTAGAGGAAGGAAAATGTCCCATGTAATCAAATCCCCAAACATCAAATGGTTCAACAACAAGTGAAATAATTCATAGGCATTTCTTGACGCTTACCGATATTACCTATTCTTTGACATACATCAAAAGATGAGACAAACTTACGGGCATCCTTGAAGAGAGTAGGCCAATAAAATCCAGACTGCAATACCTTATGAGTAGTTCTATCTCCAGCATGATGCCCTCCATAAGCCTCGGAGTGAAATTTTCGTAGGATTTGTCCCTATTCATGCTCAGGTACACAACGTCTAATAATACCATCTACTCCTTCTTTATAAAGATGTGGGTCATCCCAAAAGTAATGACTTAAATCATAGAAGATTTTTTTCTTTTGTTGGTATGTAAAGCTAGGTGGTAGATATTTAGCAACAATGTAATTAGCATAGTCAGCATACCAAGGAGTACTATTAGTAACATTTATTGCAGCTAAATGCTCATCAAGAAAACTATCATCAATAGGTAGTGGGTCATCAAGCACATTTTCAAGCCTAGACAAATTATCAGCTACGGGGTTCTCAGCTCCTTTTCTATCAATGATATATAAATCAAATTCTTGTAACAAGAGAACCCGTCGAATAAGTCTAGGTTTAGCATCTTTCTTTTCCATAAGATATTGAATAGCAGCATGGTCTGTGTGAACAGTTACCTTGGAATCAACAATATAAGGTCTAAATTTATCACAAGCAAACACCACTGCTAAGAATTCTTTTTCAGTAGCAGCATAGTTTCGTTGAGCACTGTCTGGAGTTTTACTAGCATAATGAATAACATTCAATTTCTTATCACCTCTTTGTCCTAGAACATCACCAACATCATAATCACTAGCATCACACATAATTTCAAAAGGCAAGTTCCAATAAGGTGGTTGAACAATAGGTGCAGAAATTAAGGCTTTCTTGAGTGTTTCAAAGGCTTCTAAATGATCATCATCGAAAACAAATGGAATATCCTTTTGCAGAAGACTAGTAAGAGGCCTAGAAATTTTAGAAAAGTCTTTGATAAATCTCCTATAGAAACCAGCATGACCTAGGAAACTACGAATACCTTTGATGTCTTAGGACATGGCATTTTCTCAATTGCATCAACCTTAGCTTGATCCACTTCAATACCTCTTTCAGAGATTTTATGACCCAAGACAATGCCTTCATTAACCATAAAGTGGCACTTCTCCCAATTCAAGACAAGATTTGTTTGTTCACATCTCTGCAAAACATGCTCAAGATTGCTTAAACAATCATCAAAAGACTTCCCATAAACAGAAAAGTCATCCATAAAAACCTCAACAGTCTTTTCACAAAAGTCAGAGAATATAGCAGTCATACATATTTGAAAGGTAGCAGCTGCATTACATAAACCAAAAGGCATATGTCTATAAGCATAGGTTCCAAAAGGACAAGTAAAAGTGGTCTTTTCTTGATCAGGTTGAGAAACAGGTATTTGTGAAAAACCAGAATATCCATCAAGGAAGCAAAAGTGTGTGTGCTTAGATAATCTTTCAAGCATTTGATCAATAAAAGGCAAAGGGTAATGATCTTTTCTAGTTGCTTTGTTTAATTTTCTAAAATCAATTGCCATTCTATAGCCTGTAACAATTCTTAGTGGAATAAGTTCATTCTTATCAATAGGAACAACAGTTATACCTCCTTTCTTAGGGACAGAATGAACAGGACTTGCCCATCTACTATCAGCTATAGGATAGATTATACCTACTTCCAGAAGTTTTAGTATTTCCGTTCTCACCACCTCTTTCATCTTCGGATTTAACCGACGTTGGTGATCGACAACGGGTTTAGCATCAGGTTCCATATTACTTTTGTGCTAACATAGAGTGGGACTAATGCCCTTTAAATCATCAAGAGTATATCCAATAGCAGCTCGGTGCTTCCTTAGAACTTTCAATAATCTTTCTTCTTCATGTTCTGAAAGGTTAGCACTGATAATAACAGGATATATTTTCTTTTCATCAAGAAAAGCATATTTCAAAGCGTCTGGCAATTATTTTAATTCAAACACAGGATCTCCTTTAGGTGGAGGTGGACCTCCTAAAGTTTCAATAGGCAAATTGTGTTTAAGTAGAGGACGTTGTTCAAAGAAAATCTTATCTATTTCATTTCTTTCATGCATATGTAAATCATTTTCATGGTCTAGCAAATATTGTTCTAAAGGATCAGTAGGTGGTACAGCAATAGAAGCAAGACCAATTAATTCATCCTTACTAGGCAATTATTTTTCATGAAGATTTCTACTGAACTTGGAAAAATTAAACTCATGAGACTCATCACCAAAGCTAACACCTATAGTTTGTTTCTTACAATCTATCTTAGCATTAACTGTCTGCAAGAAAGGTCTACCAAAGATAATGGGACAAAAGTCATCTTGTGGGGAACCAAGAACAAGAAAATCAGTAGGGTATTTTATTTTCCCACAAAAGACTTCAACATCTCTAACAATCCCAATTTGTGATATAGTGTCTCTATTTGCAAGTTTAATAGTAACATCTATTTCTTCTATCTTAGCAGGTGCTATGTCTTTCATAATTTCTTGATATAAAGTGTAAGGAATAGCACTCACACTTCCACCTATATCACATAAACCATGATAACAGTGATCTCCTATTTTAACTGAAATAACAGGCATGCCAACAACAGGTCTATGTTTATCTTTTTTATCAGGTTCAGCAATTCTAGCGGCTTCTTCACAGAAGTAAATAACATGCCCATCCATATCTTCTTCCAAGAGATCTTTAACCATAGCAATGCTTGGTTCTACTTTAATTTTTTCATCGGGTTTAGGTGTTCTAATATAGCTTTTGTTAACCGCAGTTGAAACTTTAGCATGTTCCTTTATCCTAACAGGGAAAGGTGGTTTCTCTATATAAGCAGAAGGAACAACTGGATCAACATTATAAAGTATAGTTTCTTCTTTAACTGGTACTGGTTACTTAATTTCTTCTTTAATAGGTCGGTGATATTTAAACCACTTCTCTTTGGGGAGTTCAACATGAGTAGCAAATGATTCACAAAAGGAGGCTAATATCTCAGAGTCAAGCCCATATTTAGTGCTAAACTTTTGAAAACCATCGGTATTCATAAAAGATTTAACACAATCATACTTAAGTTTAATACCTGACTCTTTACCTTCACCAAGTTCCCAATCTTCAGAGTTTCGTTTAATTCTTTCCAAAAGATCCCACCGGAATTCAATAGTCTTCTTCATAAAAGAACCAGCACAAGAGGTATCAAGCATGGTTTGGTCATCACGAGAAAGTTGAGCATAAAAATTCTGGACAATAATTTCTCTTGAGAGCTCATGATTGGGGCATGAATATAACATTGACTTAAGCCTCCCCCAAGCTAGAGCGATACTTTCTCCTTCACGAGGCCAAAAATTATATATATAATTCCAATCACGATGAACTAGATGCATAGGATAATTTTTTGGTGGAAATCCAATTTCAAACGATTCCAATTCCATGATCCAATATCATCGCATAGCCTATACCATACCGATTCTTTTCCCATCAAAGATAAAGGGAAAACCACAAATTTGTTCCACATATATCAAGTGCATATCAGGATGTTCGGTTCCATCTCCTGCATAAGGATTAGCTAGCAGTTGTTCTATCATACCCGAAGGAATTTCATATTCAATATTTTCAGTAGGTGCACTAGGTTGAGGGGTAACTAATTGTGGTTCCAGACGAGGTGAAGATACCTCGAACAAAACCCTCAAAGGATTGTTTTCCATAGTAACAAGTGACAATAAATTTCAGCACACTATATAAATGTTCCCTTACCAAATTCCACTTACCAAAGGCGCTTCACTCCCCGGCAACGGTGCCAGAAAATAGCCTTGATGACCCACATGTATAGGGGATCAATTGTAGCTCTTTTCGATAAGTAAGAGTGTCGAACCCAACGAGGAGCAGAAGGAAATGACAAGTAGTTTTCAGTAAGGTAACATCTGCAAGTGCTGAAATTGTAAGTAGCGGGTAGTTTGATAGGAAGATAATTTGTAACGAGCAAGTAACGATAATAGTAACAAGTATGCAGCAAGGTAGCCCAATCCTTTTGAGGCAAAGGACAGGCCAAAACGGTATCTTATGATAAGCAAAGCGTTCTTGAGGGTACACGGGAATTTCATCTTGTCAATTTCATCATGTTCGTTTGATTTGTGTTCACTACTTTGATAATTTGATATGTGGGTGGACCGGTGCTTAGGTGCTGTTCTTACTTGAACAAACCTCCTACTTATGATTAACCCTCCCGCAAGCATCCGCAACTACGAGAAAAGTATTAAGAATAAATTCTAACCATAGCATTAAACTTTTGGATCCAATCGGTCCCTTACGGAATAGCGCATAATCTGGGGTTTAAGCTTCTGTCACTCTCGCAACCCATCATCTAATTTCTACTCCACAATGCATTCCCTTAGGCCCAAATATGGTGAAGTGTCATGTAGTCGACGTTCACATGAAACCACTAAGGGAATCACAACATACATACTATCAAAATATCGAACACATATCAAGTTCACATGATTACTTGCAACATGATTTCTCCCGTGACCTCAAGAACAAAAGTAACTACTCACAAATGATAAACATGTTCATGATCAGAGGAGTATTAAATAGCATAATGGATCTAAACATATAATCTTCCACCAAATAAACCATATAGTAATCAACTACAAGATGTAATCAGCACTACTAGTTACCCACAGGCACCAATCTATAGTTTCGGTAACAAGATTGAATACAAGAGATGAACTACGGTTTGAGATGAGATGGTGTGTGTTGAAGGTGTTGATGGAGATTGCCCTCCCCAAGATGGGAGAGTTGTTGGCGATGATGATGACGATGATTTCCCCCTCCGGGAGGGAAGTTCCCCCGGCGGAATCGCTCCACCGGAGGGCAAAAGTGCTCGTCCCCAAGTTCCTCCTCGAGACGACGGCGCTCCATCCCGAAAGCCTTCTCCTTATTTTTTTCTAGGTAAAAATGACTTATATACCAGAAGATGGGCACCGAAGGTGGGCCGAGGAGGCCACAACCCACCAGGGCGCGCCTAGGGGCCCTGGCGCGCCCAGGTGGGTTGTGCCCACCTGGTGCCCCCCCTATGGTGGTTACTTGCTTCAGTAATTCTTAAATAATCCATAAAAAATCTCTGTGAAGTTTCAGCTTGTTTGGAGTTGTGCAGAATAGGTGGCCTGACGTAGCTTTTCCAGGTCCAGATTTCCAGCTGCCAGGATTCTCCCTCTTTGTGTGTTCCTTGGAAATTATGAGAGAAAAGGCATTAGAATTACTCAAAAAAGCATTATTAATGATAAAAATATCATAAATAATAGTAAGAAAACATGGTGCAAAATGGACGTATCAAGCATTGTCTTCATGTTGATATGGTGCTAAAATGATGATTTCCTCTTCAACCTGTTCCTCGGTGGGTATGATTCCTCCAGTACCCATTTGCTTGATAGATTCACTAGGATAAGCTTCATCTAGCACATTTGGCAGGTGCTCTCTTTGCGAGCCGTTAGTCTCATCGAACCGCAGATCCACAGTTTCAGTCACTTTATAGTGAAAGGCTGAAGACTCTGTAGGTGTGCGAATCCTTTCCGTAACCAAGCATAAAATCTTCATGTGCTTTCGGTGCAAATTTTCAAGTGTGATGTGGATCCTTGATCCAGCACCTGGCACCAAAGACTTTGAAATAGATAACATTTGGCTTCTTACCATTCAGGAGTTCATAGGATGTCTTCTTGAAGAACTTATGAAGATAAACTCTGTTGATGATGTGGCATGCAGTATCAATGGCTTCAGGCTAGAACTTTCTTGGAGTCTTGTACTCAACAAGCATCATGCGTGCCATCTCAATGAGGGTTCCGTTCTTGCGCTCCATGACGCCATTCTGTTGAGGCGTGTATGGAGCGGAGAGCTCATGTGTGATGCCCAACGCATCAAGATAAGTGTCAAGGTCAGTGTTCTTGAATTCTGTGCCATTTTCACTCCTGATGTGCTTGATCTTGATGCCATAATTGGTCATGGCACGATTGGCAAAGCGTCTGAAGACATCCTGCACTTTAGTCTTATAGAGAATTATGTGCACCCAGGTGTATCTCGAATAATCATCAACAATAACGAAGCCATAGAGATGTGTAGTGGCGTGATGTAGTGAGTAGGGCCAAATAAGTCCATCTGAAGAAGCTCGAAGGGGCGTGATGTAGTCATGGTCGTCTTCGAGGGATGCTTGGCCCTAGTCATCTTCCCGGCTTCACAAGCACCACATAGATGATCTTTCTTGAACTTGACGCCCTCAATGCCAATTATATGCTTCTTCTTCACGAGAGTGTGCAAGTTCCTCATGCCCGCATGTCCTAGCCTTTGATGCCAAAGCCAACACTCTGAAGCTTTTGCTAGAAGACATACGGCAAGCTGTGGTCCTGCGGAGAAATCTACCATATACAGATCCTCTTCGATAACCATCGAAGACTAGAGATTTTGTCAGATTCCATAAGCACAAGGCAACGATATTTTCCAAATATCACAATCATGTTCAGATCACAAAGCATTGAGACAAACATTAAGTTGTAGCCAATGGATTCAACAAGCATCACTTTATCCATGTGTTGATCCTTCGAGATAGCAACTCTACCTAGGCCCAATACCTTGCTTTTACCGGTGTCAGCGAGCGTGATGTGGCTTTTAGTAGATGGACGTAGGGTTGAATCCATGAGAAGACTTCGATCACCAGTCATGTGGTTAGTGCATCCACTGTCCATTATCCACTCAATAGCTTTGGGAGTCGTACCCAATAGTGCAGTTAGCAGGATAGGCTTCACCAAGAGTATTGTGAAGAACAAACATATAACGAACAAGCATACTATCAAAGTTAAGATTATTGTTTGGTAAGATAGGATGCTCTTCAAGAAACCCTGGGATGAAATACATGGTAAGACCGTTTTGGCACTTTATCTTGCGTCCCACAAGATGTTTTAGGTCCCCAGCATTGTCTTCGGAAGTCAATGATTTCCGGCTGGAGACCTTTCCTTGCAAGAGAAGTTAATTCTTCTTGACTACCCACATCTTAAGGGGTGGCTTAGAAGCAATGAGTCTAAGTGCAGCATCTGAGAACTTCGGCTTTGGAGCCCTAGCAACTAGTTTTCTAGGAGGTGAATAGTACTCAAATGAATATGCAAAAAAGTTCTTTGATTTTTGAACATATCGGTTAGAAGAAACACACTCATATTCATGAGTCTGATGATAATTTCCCTGCAAAACATTGGTGTTAGGGTGACCTTGTGAGGTCCTCTGGCTGTATAAAGCCTTTGGACCATATGAAGCCTTTGGTCTAGGGTTTCTCTTCTTCCCTGGTGTTGTCATGATGACATTCACATGAAGTTTCTCAAGATAACTATTAGGAACCCAGATCTTCTTCAAAGGTGGCCCATTCCTGCAGTTGGTACCAATAAACTGGCAAACACTTCACCATTCTGATTCTTAAACAACTTATAATTTGAGTCAAAGGACTCATCAATAACAATGGGATTAGCACAAGTGAAGCCAGATAAGGTAGATGGATCTACTGAACGACCCTTTGCAGCAACCCATGTGGTTTTGGGGTACTTCTCAGGCTTCCAGTAAGAACCATACACATTCATTTTCCTCTCTAAACCAACACCCTCTTTCCTAGGGTTTCGGTACAGAATCTATTTCTTGAGGACACAACATAGTGTCTGATGCCCTTTGAGGCTTTTGTACATGCCAGTTTCAAGCAATGTCTTCGACCTGGCACTCTCATCAGACGAGGGGTTAGTTACCACATCAGTAGTTGAAGATATTGCAACATCAGAGGCAGTAGAACATTCAGCAACAGAGACAACATTATCATGCTCAAGGCATTTTAAACATGGTGGCACAAAGTCCTCATGAGTGGAACCGTTGAGCGAGTAGTGAATCGTTCTCTTTTTGAAGATCTTCAAGAGACGCTCTCGGTTTCTCTAGATCTTGCTTCCTTTGAAGATAATTGTAGGAAAGCTTCTCATGAGTGGCTGAGAGGGTTCCATGACGACTATCAAGTCCCTCGTACTTAACACGAAGATTTTTTATGTCTCCGATTAAGGACTGAGTTCGATTCATTTCCTCATCCAATAGGTCATCGCTTTTGTCTAGCAACTTTTGAATATGTTTCATAGCAGTTTGTTGTTCAGTTGCAATTCTAGCAAGAGTCTTATAGCTGGGTTTGGATTCACACTCAGAGTCATCTTCACTGGAGGTTTGAAAGTAAGCATCGCGTGAGTTTACCTTGGCACCTCGTGCCATGAAGCAGTAGGTCGGAGCAGGGTCGTCCTCATCATTGGCTTCAGCGTCGGTGGCGTGATCATGGTCTTGAGTGTTGAAGATGGACTTGACGACGAATGATGAAGCTAGAGCCAGGCTTGCCACGCCTGATTTAGACTCCTCCTCAGACTCCACCTCCGCCTTCTCGGAAGCAGACTCCTCCTCTGAATCCATCTCCTTGCCAATGCATGGACAAGCCTTGCCAAATGAGCTCTTCTTGTGAGACGAAGACTTTGAAGAAGATTTTGAAGTTTTCTTCTTCTTCTTGTCATCAGAATCATATTCCTTGCTCTTCATCTTCTTCTTCTTATATTCCTTGTCCCATTGAGGACATTCAGATATGTAGTGGCCTGGCTTCTTGCATTTGTGGCATGTTCTCTTCTTGTAGTCACGAGAGGAAGCCTCATCATTTCTTGAGCTGGATCTTGAAGAGTTTCCGAAGTGATTCTTCTTGTAGAACTTTTTAAACTTCCTTACGAGCATTGCTAGCTATTTGCCAATGTCTTCAGGATCACCACAACTGCGATCAGATTCTTCTTCAGATGAGGAAACAACTTTTGCCTTCAAAGCACGGGATAGGGCATAGTTGGGGCCATAGATATCTCTCTTCTCAGATAGCTGGACCTCATGTGTGTTGAGGCTCTCAAGTATGTCAGACGGATCGAGATCTTTGAAGTCAGGGCATTCTTGAATCATCAGGGCCAAAGTGTCAAATGATATGTCAAGTGATCTCAGTAGATTCTCACAATTTCATGCTTGGTGATCATAGTGGCGCCAAGTGCGCAAAGCTCATTGGTGATATCGGTGAGGCGATCAAATGTGAGCTGGACATTCTCATTGTCGTTTCTCTTGAAGCGGTTGAAGAGATTGCAAAGAACATCAATCCTTGAATCTCTCTGAGTTGAGACACCTTCGTTGACCTTGGAAAACCAGTCCCAGACTAGCTTCGCTTTCCAGAGCACTCACACGGCCATACTGTCCTTTGGTTAGATGACCATAAATGATGTTCTTGGCAGTTGAGTCCAGTTGCACGAACCTCTTGACATCGGCAGCGGTGACACCTTCACCGACCTTCGGGACACCCGTCCTCACGACATACTAGAGGTTGATGTCAATGGCTTCAAGATGCATACGCATCTTATTCTTCCAGTAGGGGTAATCAGTGCCATCGAAGACTGGGCACGCAGCGGAGACCTTGATTATCCCTGCAGTCAACATAGCTAAAACTCTAGGTGGTTAAACCGAATCACAAGAAAAAGGGAGCACCTTGCTCTGATACCAATTGAAAGTGCTAGTTATCGACCAGAGGGGGGTTAATATGCAATTTTTATGAAAGTCTTCAAAACACGAGGACTTTGAAGACAAACAATCAAATTGAGCCTATATGATATGCAACAGAAGATAAACTACACTAGACAGGCCATAGTCAAGTAAGCAGTATAATGAAAGCACAAAGACTAATAGCAGCTAGGTAGAACATATCGGAATGGAAGATAGAATGAAGCCAATCAGATAATAGTCTTCACATAGTGAAGTCAAACAGATCAGGCAAGCAAGCAATGTTTTCACATAGTGAAGTCAAACAGATCAGGCAAGCAAGCAATGACTTCACGAAGACAAACTGAAATGTAAATGAGTTGGAAGATAGAACCAGTAGCTTGGTGAAGACAAAGATTTGGTAGACCAGTTCCAGTTGCTGTGACAACTGTACATTTGGTTAGGGAGGCTGAGATTGAACTCAGAAGACTGTGTCTTCACCTTATTCCCCTTGAGCTAAGGACACCCAGTCCTCGCCCAATCGCTCTGGTAAGTCTTCAAGGTAGACTTCCAAACCTTCACAGAATCTGTTCACTGGAGATCCACAATGACTCTTGGATCCTCAGAATGTGACGCCTAACCGGCTGGACGATGCACAATCCTCAAGTGTAACAAGTCTTTAGGTCACGCAGACAGAAAGACTTCGGTGATGCATAACACTCTTTGGCTCTGGGTGTTTTTGGCTTTGTCCTTGCAAGGATCTCTCTCTCAATGGCTTCGGAGGTGGGTTGCTTTCAAACGACAAAAGCCGTGCAGTAACTCTGAGCAGCCACCAATTTATGGTGTAGGGGGTAGGCTATTTATAGCCAGGAGGCAACCCGACATGATATGTCCGAAATGACCCTGGGTCAGTAAGGAACCGACACGTGTCCAACTGTCGGATTTCAAACACACGCGGCAGTTTGGCTTGGGCTACAAGCAAAACTGACTTATCCCACTCTGGATAAGATTTGCTCACATTGTGTTCGCTCGAAGGCATCGGATTTTGGTTGAGCATCACATCAGTCATCTAACTTTGTTCACATGGACCCCACTTTACAGTTCGGTGGTTCCTATGACTCAATAAACAAGAAAAGGAAACTACAAAAGAAACTATGTCTTCACACTCCATAGTCTACAAGTAATGTCTTCACACGTCATTATCTTCAATGTGAATGTCTTCACGAACCACCATTGTCTTCAATGTCTTCATACATTTTTAGGGGTCATCTTTGGTAGCTAAACCGTATCAATGAGGGACTACTACCTGCGTTATCCTGCAATTCTCACAAACACATTAGTCCCTCAACCATGTTTGTCATCAATACTTCAAAACCAACTAGGGTGGCACTAGATGCACTTACAATAGCCCGTTAGTCGACTATGTACCAGCTTGTGGATAAAATTCTGTGCAAAAAGCGACCAACGGGGTGAAATTGAAGTGCATAACCCAGGAAGATGGACAGAAGTTATTGGCAGAGATACATGGGGGGGTTGTGGTTCCCATATAGGATCAAGAACACTTGCCGGGAAAGCTTTCCGGCAGGGCTTTTTATTGGCCCACTGCCCTAGAGCATACATCAACCAACACAAGCCCTTCAAACAATTCCTCTATCCTGGCCCTTTTCGGTCTTGGGGGCTCGACATTTTGGGCCCCTTCCTCCATGCCATCGGGGGCTTTGAGTTCTTGTACGTTGTCATCGACAAGTTCACAAAGTGGCCTAAAGTGGAGCCGGTGAGAAAGGTAACAGCACAATCAGCCGTCAAGTTTTTCAAAGGATTGGTTTGCCGGTTCGGGGTCCCAAACAGGATCATCACCGACAACGACACCCAATTCATGAGCCACGCTTTCATGCAATACACTCAGAACATTGGAAGCAAGGTATGCTTTGCATCCATTGCCCACCCAAGGAGCAATGGGAAAGCAGAAATAGCAAATGCTAAAGTGTTGCGCGGGCTCAAGACAAGATCTTTTGATGGGATGCACAAGTGTGGGAGGTGTTAGATTGATGAGTTGCCGGTGGTTCTTTGGTCACTGAGGAAGACACTAAATCGAGCCACTGGTCAGACACTTTTCTCCCTAGTCTATGGTGCAGAAGCAGTGCTCCCCACATAACTCATATACAGGTCACCTCGAGTACTTGCCTATGATGAAGTAGCACAACAGCAGCTCCGGCATGACGATGTCGTGCTCCTTGAGGAAGATCGTCTCTAGGCTACTGTGTGTGCTGCATGCTACCAGAAAGCTTTGCGCCGCTATCATAGCCGCAAGGTTCATGCCCGGAGCCTTGAGCAAGGCGACCTTGTCCTGTGGCGCGTTTAGTCCGCCAAGGGTACAAACAAGTTGACACCAAAGTGGGAAGGCCCTTATCGGGTAGTACAAGTCACCAGACCTGGAGTACTCTATCTGGAGAACAAAGATGGCATTCGTGTGCAAAACTCATGGAATATTGAGCATCTTCGCAAGTTCTACCCGTAAGGCACGGTTGCCAGGCCTTGCCCCGGCAACCTATTTTGTACAAGCATAGTCTCCAAGACTTGTAACCCTTGCACAAAGCCAGGCGCAGACCCTGTGCACAGCTGAATAAAACCAAGTGTTTTTCAAAACTTGCATGCATGTTTTCTTATCTGCTTAAGCATGATTTTGATATGATTACACTAGTTTTAGATAAAATGACTAACATACCGTTAAAGGCTTTGTGCTACCTTCTCTCTTTTTCTGGTAAAAGCAAAAGGATCCCTCGCGAGCAATTTTCCCGGGAGGAGATGGAGATGGAGATGGAGATGGACTCACATATTTGGTCCTATGACGTCTCTTCCTTATCTATGTGATAAGAAGTACAGCAAAGAAAGATAAGTTTGTTTCATTTCAAATTTCCCCATCACTCCATGTTACGCCTACGTATGAGAAACTTGCAAGCAAGAGAACCTTGCCGCGTTTACCATTCGCGCTCCTATCCTTGCCTCGGGTCCACTCGACAGGATCAGTTGTAGCTGTGTTTGCGTCTATCATTCGCGCTCCTATCCTTGCCTCAAGTCCACTCGACAAGATCAGTCGCAACTTTGTTTGGAAAGGACCGGCAAAGAACCGACCTCTATTCGCGCTCCTAACTCACTTCGAGTCTACTCGACGAAGATTGGTAGTAGTTGCATTGGAGCCGGCAAGAGGTTTGCCACAAAAGAGTGTTGAGGGCAGGTCCTTCAAAACAACAGAAGCACGCACAAATCCTGACAAGTTTATTTCATTTTAATTTGCGTGGGACAAACAAGTACAAATAATACAAGTGCTGACATGGATGGGGAAATACTTAAATTTGATTCAAACACGGCAAATGCCTACATTTTTCGATTAAAAAAGAGAAGTACTCCGTAATGCCTTTCTTATCCCTCTCCTCCTAGGGTTTACATCAAGAGAAAGGAGGGAAAAAAGAGCGCCTGGGCGACACCCTGGTCACCGTCGCCGGGACTAGAGGGACGCAGCCTCGCAAGATCGGGAGAGCGCCTCCCCGACAGGGAAGATGAAGCCTGGGACTGAGGGAGCGGCTAGGCGATGCCCTGGTCACCCCCGAAAGGACCAGAAGGACGTAGCTCGGCGGGGACACCAGCAGGGAGGACGAAGCCGGAGTCCATGACCCTACCAGAGTCCAGCTGGAGGTGGTGGTGGCGTCCAAAGCCAAGAACCCCCGACAAATCGCTCTGCCGGGGTCTGGCTGCAGATGATGGTGCTGCCGGCACCAGCTAGTGATGATGGTGCCGCTGATGTTTAGCTAGAGTCCGAGTTGCCATGTTCGCGCTTGATGACTAGGGACTTGCACTACAAAAAAAATACACTTCCGTGATGATACGTGTTTGTCACAGTAGGTCACATTTTCTGTCATGCATGTACATCCATGACAAATTTATGACAGAATCAAGATAGTCATACATGTGCTGTCGTAGAAGTGTTCCATGACATTACCAAAATTATCATCACGGAAGTGTCCACTCCCATGACGATAAATAGCGCGTCACAGAAGTGCTTTCGTCAAGGGTGACCGACACATGGCATCCACCGTAACGGAACACCATTAAGCTATCGGGTCCGGTTTTGGATCTGATAACCCGTTAACAGCCCGGACCAATGGGGATTTTCCATGTGTAAAATTCTGATTGGCTGACGAAAACACGTGTCAGCTCCGCGTTGGCACAGGTGTCACTCATCCAATGGGCGAGATGCGCCTATGATATGTTGACACATGGACCGGCCCGAAAGTTGCCCATAAAGTTTAAATGGGCCGGCCCAACTAAAGGACCACAAGATTTTGCGGTCCATAATGGGCCGGCCCAGCAAAAGGCCCACGAGATTTTGCGTATCATAATGGCCCGGCCCAGATAAAGGCCCACGAGATTTTGCGGGCCATAATGGGCCGGCCCAGCTAAAGGCCCATAAGATTTTGCAGACCATAATGGGCCGGCCCAGCTAAAGGCCCAACATTCTCAGTTAAGGCCCGTACGTCTAGTGTCAAATTGGACCATCAACGGCCTGTCCTAAACTTGTCATCATCGCGGCCCATGGTCACTTCTGGCCCGTTAACAGACCACTAAGTATATGGGCTGAATTACGACCCGGTGTATTTCCGTCCTGTTAAAGGTCCTGTTTCATTTGGGCCCATTTACAGGCCATTGAAACTTCCGGCCCATAAACGACCGTGAAGGATTTGGGTCATATTCGGCCATGTCTGACATTGGGCCTGTTAGAGGCCCACTATAGATTTGGGGCACTTTCGACCTGTTTTGATTTTCGGCCTATTAACGTCGGACGAAATCCAAGGGCCATATGTGGCCCAATGTCACACCGGGCCCATTAACGGCCCATATAAAAATGACGATAATCTAGCCCGACTGAACTTCCAGCCTATTAAAGGCCCGTGTATTAGGTCGGCGCATTTAAGGCCCGTCCGAATTTCGGCCTGTGAAAGATCCGCCTCGTAAATGGGCCACCATTTCGGCCTGCTAAGACCAGTGGGTTATTTGGCACAATCAGGGCCCAATCTCACTTTCGGTCTTTTAAAGGCCCATGTTTTCTATGGGCTCGAGATATTTACACCTGTAAACGGCCTATTATTACTGAGGGCCCAAATTATGTTTAGGCCTGTTAAAGGCCCACAATGGGCACAGGCCTACCAGAAAAAAATGAAATCTTATGCTGATTTAGGCCCAGATATTTTTAGTGGGCTACATGCAAATTTTGGCCCATAATCGTTTCTAGCCCAATTGGAATGGGCCCGACCAATGTTGGCATGTTGGGCTCCTACGAAGCTTTCGGCCGAATACATTACTAAGATAAACTTACATTATACAAAAATAGCGTCGTAATTATTGCCGCCTTTGGCAGCATCACAAATGTTGTATCACAACAAAATAAATTCCAACCATACAACAAAAGGCCTGTTGGCATAAAGTGTACAGTCCTTGCAGATAAAAGCACCATCAGATGTATAGAAGCACAGATCATTTGACCTGAGTGCTAATGTTTTAGGCTGTAGAATCTGATGGAGCAGCATGATCTTCACCTTTTTCCGACATTGCTCTTGAACAACGAAGCGAATGTCTGATAGTCTGGTTTCAAAACCATTCATATCTTGACGACATTTGTCAACCACTATTCTTGTTCCCAAAACGACGTCCATTAGGGATTGGACTTGTGTTTGGAGCACAGATATATCACTCTGTCTAGCAGGAAGATTTTGTTCAGTAGGCGATTTGGACGAGGTTACCTTGACAACCAACCCAGAATTACGCAGGAAGGTGCTTTTTGCACTGTTAGTGGAGAGATACTGACGCACTGCAGCAAGAGGTGACATTGTGCCTGTGGTAGCCTCGTCACCTTCAGGTGGTTAGTGTACCAGATAAGTTACTAATGAGACAAAAACAAACAAAGTAGGTTACACGTTTATACATAACTTATTTTGGTGAACTACTGTAATACATTAGCATGTATTGTAGTGCCAACTACATAATAAAATCACTTTTGGAACATATGTCCATGTAGCATGCCTACTGTATTGTCTATTTCCTCACATTCGTTGACATCTAAGGATAAAGAGACATGGTTTAAAGTAGGATGAACATAGTATGACATCATTCATATCATGGGCAAACAGATATAAAACAAACAGGCTATTTTATCATTGTGTGCGCACGTGAACATAACAACTAGAATACAGATCAAGACCAAAAGAATATCCTTCATCTCTTTTAAACCATGTAAGGTGAAATGATACGTTAAGACAACTGTGTATAAAAGTGAACAGAGTAACTGACATTGGCTGCAACCAAGTTAATGAACACATCACAGTACCAATCAGTTCAAAGGCAGGAGGAGTAAGGACTTACAACAGCGGCTTGAACTGGTGTGCTCATGCCCTTCATCTTGCTGGTGTGGCAATCCTTGAAGATTTGCACTACATTCGGTTCAGGTTCTTTTTGGTCCGCACAGGCTTTCCTCTGTATTTGGAACAAGTCAATATAAATACGATAATATGGCACAGAAAAAAGAAGGAAGTAGCAGCTATTTACAAGAGCCTCGCAGTGTGCAATATAGCTACGAGATCCTGTTGTCTGTTGGAATTTCACTTTAGAACGGTTGGTCTTGTTCTTCAAACAGTTAGCCTAGAAGAAGATACACTTGTAAGGCACATACATAAATACAAGTTCAATATGTGGTCTGATCAAATACATATAGCCTACCTGATACTTTGGATCAGACCAGTGTTTAACGAGGGCTGTCCAGTCTTCATCTGTAATATATTCCATTGTTAGCCTTGCCTTCAAAGTGAGATTTTCTAAGGTGGTACCGATACTGTCGCAGAGCAGACTGAAAAACATGAGTGCATGCTTGTTTAGTTGCATCATCTTTCGGATCCAACTTGAACCTCATCTGTTGAAAAAAGAATGTGAGTCTTATTAGGAGGAAGCTAGAAAGTATGGGACAGAGCAAGACAATATTACTAATTGCGATGAATAACATTACTTACGGATAAATGGTCAAGGAAGGTGTTAAACTGGGTATTGTCTTTCTCATTCCTGTACTGGATCCACGTTGGGAGGATACGTGCATGACACCTAACGGCAACGGCTGCCTCTGATACTAACTTGGCTGACTCTGTAGCATCACGTGGCCTTTTTAAACCTGCCTCAAAATGGATCTCCATTCTTCCTCCTTTAGATTTTGTTAATCTGTCAAGCATTATCCCTGATGTCTGTTTCCGCTTGCGTCGTGGTGCTAGTTCAACAACGAATATGGAAAGTGTTAGTGTACATCAAACTGTGAGAGTACATATAAAGGAGCATGCAACTGCAACTTGACTCGGTCAGGTACCGTCTTGGTGTTGATGCTCATGAGGTTCATCTGATCTTGCCAAGTCCTGTTGTGTCAGCAGTGCTTCGGAAGTAGTGTTAGGTGTGAAGGCAGCTTGGGAACTGGCCAGTTCCGGAGCAAACGAACGAGTAACTCGTTGAGATGCTGGTACAGTTGAAGCGGATGCTGCAGCTGGTGGAGCAGGTGATACTGTGTTTGTAGATTTAGCCGGTGGACTTGGACCTTCTACTGCACTATAAGTACCAGCAGAATCTGGACGGCAGATCCTTTTCCGTTTCACCCGACGAGTAACACCACTCCCTACTATATTATTTTCCTTGCTCTTTTTTGACTTTGCCATGTCAAGCCGTACCCACAACACAAAAGAATAAAATCGCTCTTCAGAACTCATTGATGCATGATACAGACAAGCAATACTTTGATGTAAGACAACCGTATGAGGATGGAATATGTAAGAAAAACAGGACGGCATGACATATTCACAGCTACGATGTGTAAACTAAGCAGAAGGATTTTCAAGAAAATAGAAGTAATGCAAGCTAGACACCATATGAAAGATGCAACCAATATTACTCTGCCAAGTTAAAAGTGTCTTGTCATAAGTGGCAATTCGAAAAATTAGAAGCAGTACAACGTAGAAATCAATGCAAGATGCAACCACTATCAAACTGCCATGTTAAAAGTGTCCAATCATGAGTGACTGATGCGGGATACACAACAGCAGTACTTTGATGTAAGAACATGGTATGATAGATAGATGCAGTGTATTCTAGACACAGAACGCCATGTCATATGCACATGTATAACGTATGAACTCAGCAGGTGCAATTTAATCAAAATAGAAGAAATACAGGCTAGACAACATATGCAACATGAAACCAATTATCACACTGTCAACTTAGAGCAAGCACCTACGATGGTGGAGTACGGGAGATGAACTCATCATGTAGACTTGGGACTTCAACTTCATTAGCAGTAGCAGTGGCAAATCTAGAGAGTCTCTGTTTGCGTCGGTGCGGAGGACCACCAACATCCCCTAACTTACTCTTTTCCTTCCTATTTTCTGATATTGCCTTATGAAGTCAAAACCACAAGAAGATGAATAAAATTAGCTCTGCATAACTGGTTGATGCATGATACAGACGAACACTACTTTGATGTAAGGCAAGCGCAGGATAGGAGGATGGAATATATACAAAAAAAGACAGTGTTTCATATTCACACGTACGATAGGAGGATGGAATATGTATGAAAAAACAGTAAGCGGAAGGCATTTCAACAAAATTAGAAGAAATGAAAGCTAGGCACCATATGAACATGCAACCAATATCACTCTATCAGGTAAAAAGTGTCTCGTCGTAAGTGCCATTTCAAGAAATTAGAAGCAGTACAAGCTAGAAGACAATGCAAGATGCAACCTACATCACAGTCCCAAGTTAAATGTGTCTTATGGGTAAGTGATCATTGCAGGCATAAGTTGTAAGCTACGCAGATGCAATTCAACATAATCAGAAGCAATACAAACTAGGCATCATACGGAAAACACAACCACATATAACAGTTCCAAGTTAGAGCAAGCACCTGTGATGGTGGAGTAGGGGAGATGTGCTCATCATGTACACGTATGTTCTAGAAACAGGAACACGTGTCATATTCACAGGCATTATGTGTAAAGTAAGCAGATGCAATTCAACAAAGTTAGAAGCAATACAAGCTAGACATCATACGCAACATGCAACCACATATAATAGTGCCAAGTTAGAGCAAGCACCTGTGATGGTGGAGTAGGGGAGATGTGCTCATCATGTACACGTATGTTCTAGAAACAGGAACACTGTCATATTCACAGGCATTATGTGTAAAGTAAGTAGATGCAATTCAACAAAGTTAGAAGGAATACAAGATAGACATCATACGCAACATGCAACCACATATAATAGTGCCAAGTTAGAGCAAGCACCTGTGATGGTGGAGTAGGGGAGATGTGCTCATCATCTACACAGCTACGTTGACTGTCTAGCCTTGCGTTATCTTGCGAATCTTGTTGGGAGGATGGCGAAGTAGAATCTATAGAGAACCTCCATTTCAGTTGCTCGGAAAGACCACCATCATCCAATGCCTTGCCAATTTCCTTCATCTTTATTGAGTTTGCATTGTGAGGTCAAACCGACAAGAAAAAGGAATATAATCCGCTCTTCAGAACTCATTCATGCATGATACTGACGAACACTACTATGATGAAAGGCAAGGTCATGATACGAGGATGGAATATGTAGGAAAAAATGGACGGCTTGACATATTCACACCTATGATGTGGTAACTAAGCAGAAGGTACTTCAACAAATTAGAAGCACTGCAAACTAGACACCATATGAAAGGTGCAATCAATATCACTCTGCCAAGTTAAAACTGTCTCGTCATAGGTGGCGTTCATCAAACTAGAAGCAATACATGCTAGAAATCATATTCAAGACGCAAACCAATATCACACTGCCAACTTAAAGGTGTTCCATCATAAGTGACTGATGCAGGATACACAAGAAGAGTAGTTTCATGTAAGCACATGGTGTGATAGACAGATATAGTATGTACCAAAAACAGGAAAGCGTGTCATATTCACACGTATCATGTTTAAGCTAAGCAGATGCAGTTTACACTAATTAGGAGCAATACAAACTAGACACCATATGCAACATGCAATCAGATATCACACTGCCAAGTTAGAGCAAACACCTTGGATGGTGGAGTAGGGGAGCGGAGACATGGACCTTGTAATGCACTATCAGTACAAGGAGAATCGGTACAGATGCTCCGTTTACGTTGCTGCAGAGGACCACCATCATCGCCTTCCTTACTCTTTTCCTTCCTCTTTCTTGATTTTGCCTTGTCAAGTCAAACCCACAAGAAAAAGGAATAAAATTTGCTCTTCAGAACTCATTGATGCATGATACTGACAAACACTACTCTGATGAAAGGCAAAGTCATGATACGAGGATGGAATATGTACGAAAAAATGGACGGCTTGACATATTCACACCTTTGATGTGGTAACTAAGCAGAAGGCACTTCAACAAATTAGAAGCACTGCAAACTAGACACCATATGAAAGGTTCAATCAATATCACTCTGCCAAGTTAAAACTGTCTCGTCATAGGTGGCGTTCATTAAACTAGAAGGAATACATGCTAGAAATCATATTCAAGACACAAACCAATATCACACTGCCAACTTAAAGGTGTTCCATCATAAGTGACTGATGCATGATACACAAGAAGAGTAGTTTCATGAAAGAACATGGTGTGATAGACATATATAGTATGTACTAAAAACAGGAAAGCGTGTCATATTCACACGTATCATGTGTAAGCTAAGCAGATGCAGTTTACACTAATTAGGAGCAATACAAGCTAGAGACCATATGCAACATGCAACCAGATATCACACTGCCAAGTTAGAGCAAGCACCTTGCACTACTGGAATCCACTTCTTTGCCGTCTGCCAATTCTTTGCCGTCAGCTAGCGGACGGCAAAGAAAGGCTTTGCCATCAGCCACCAGAAAACTAACGGCAAAGAGACAGTGGACGGCAAAGGAAGGCTTTGCCATCAGCATATCTTTGCCGTCCGCTAGCCGACGGCAAAGAAGCTTTGTCGTCCGCTAGCTGATGGCAAAGAGGGTGGGTGGCGGGCGTACGAAGGGGACCTAACGGCCGTCTTCTTTGCCGTCTGTTGGCTGACGGCAAAATCTCTTTGTCGTCCGTCAGCAGACGGCAAAGAAGATGGCCGTTAGTTCGTCTGTGTCCCCCCGGCCCCACCACACTAGGTACGCACTTTGCTGTCGGCTAGCAGACGACAAAGAGCTGTGACCTAGCAGATAAGCGGCCGCGCCCTCGCCCGATCTGTCCGTTCCCTCTCTCTCTCCCTGCCCGAGCCGCCCCGACCCCTAACCCCTGCCGCCGCACGGCCGCGCCGCCCCGACCCCTCACCCCTGCCGCCGCCCGCCCCGCCCGCCCAGCCGAGCCGCCGCCGCCGGCCGCGCCGCCCCGCCGCCCGCCTCGCGCCACCCACGTCGTCGGCCGCTCCGCCCCGCCCGTACCGAGCCGTCGCCGCCGCTGGCCGCTCCGCCCCGCCCGCCCGCCCGGCCGCGCCGCCCCCGTCCCGAGTCGCCGGCCGCGCCGCACCGCCCCGCCCCCGTCCTGAGCCGCCGCCCCGCCTCTCATCGTGGTGAGTTTTTTTCTGTTTTTTTAGATTTAGTTTATATTTGTTTAGTTTAGGTTAGTTTAGTTTAGTTTAGGTTATTTAGTTTAGTTTAGGTTAATTTAGTTTATTTTAGGTTACATTTAGTTTATAGTTTTGTTTAGGGTTTTTTCCTGTTTTTAAGAATAATCAAGAAAGATGAAAAAGAATGAAAAAGAAGAAGAGGAAGAAGAAGAAGAAAAAAGAACAATAAGTAGTAGAAGAAGATGATGATGAAAAAAAGAAGTAGAAGTTGAAGATGAAAAAAAGAAGTAGGAAAAGAGGGCGCCCGGGAACGAGCGGGTTAGGGGGTTCCTCGGTGTCGATGGAACCCTAAATAGCAAGTATCGTCGGTGTGAGGTACATGTGGCCGTCAGTGTCGAATACTACATCCACGTCCCACAAGTGACGCCGACGTCCAGCGTCCCAAAGCAACTGTTCTCGGCGTCGATGGCGGTCGAAAACCATTGCAAATTTGTCTGGCAGCCTCTGCAATGACGAGTAAAAGGCAAGTGTTGGAACTTGAAACACCCAAACTGACTCAAGTTGGTTTGGTTGTTTGAAATTTCAAAACTTGGCTTTAATCCTCATCACAGAGGCTGCCAGACAGATTCGCCAAGGTGTTCGACCGTCATCGGCCACCAGAACTATTGTTGCGGGACGCCGAGCGCCGGCTTCACTTGTGGGATGTGGATCTAGTGTTCAACGCCGACCGCCTCATGTAACTTGCACCGATGGTAGTTGTTATTTAGTTTACCCGGGGATGAGCGGGTTAGGGGGTCGCTATGTTACTCATTTTTGGATTTAAATGTGCAGTTATTTCGTCGCTGAGAGGGTCTAGTGTTCGACGAGCTCCGCCCCTGTGTTCGTTGGTGAGCACAAATGACATCTCCCGATGAAACTTGCTAGCTATAGGTGTCAATCATCAGTATGCGTAACCACTATGCGTCTCCCATTTGAAAGGGATACATCTATAAATATGCATGCATTTGCATATTTATAATCATGATTCTTTCGAATTGTCCAACGTTATCCATGGACAGCCTGAGTATGTGTAGATTGGGTTCGTTTTCCCATATGCTCTGCTCCAGATCCGATGCAGAATTTCGTCAGAGCCTCCCTATTGTTCTCCGGGTACACATCCTCTTTGCTTATTGCCGAGACGTGTATCAGGAGAACAGCGGGGAGGTGCTACCGAAATTTTGCGTCGGATCCGGAGCAGAGCATAGGAAAACGAACCCAATCTACACATACTCGGGTGGTATTAGGACCTATATTTACCTATTAGCGTGTAGGTTGCATGGACGTAATAAAACTGCCAAACTCCATTAACTGATGGATATGGTTTCTTAATTATGTATATATTTCTTGTGTGTCCAGTAGGAAGTCAATATGAGTGATCATGCATGGATGTACACCGGTTACACTAGTCAGAAAGTTTGGACCGACGAATGGTTAACAAAAACCAAGGGGTTTGTTAGAGCCGCATTTGCAAATGGCCAGGAATTAAGCTGGTGCCCCTGTGCCTGTTGCGACAACTATAAAAAGAGGGACGATCTTGAAATGAGTAAAGACCTGCAGAAGTTTGGTTTTATGCCTGGTTACACAGTCTGGACATTACATGGTGAGTCTGCCCAACGTGCCAGAGCCGAGGTTCATCGTCACACCGATGAGCATGGTACTGGGACCGCAGACATGGTGCAAGACTTTGACGATGCTCGGGACTCGGACGAGGAGATGGAGGAATCTGCAAAGGCCTTCACTGAAATGTTGGAGTCCTCAAAACGTCCTCTCCACGAGCACACTGAGCTTTGTCAGCTGGATGCCATCTCACAAATAATGGCTTTGAAGGCTCAATTCAACTTGGGAAGAGAATGCTACGACACGATGATGACAATATTCGGACGATTTCTACCCAAAGGCCATGTGCTACCTCCAAACCTGTACCAGTCAGACAAAATCCTCCGTGCTCTTAAGATGCCCTATGAGAGGATACATGCATGTGAGAAAGGATGTGTCTTATTTAGGCTTCAGTATGAGGACTTGAACTATTGTCCCGTTTGCAATTCTTCCAGGTATGTTGTCGCAGTAACGGTATGGGTGAGAAGACACAGACCAAAATACCCATTAATGTTCTTCGGTATATGCCAATCGTACCTAGACTTCAACGTCTTTTCATGGTCGAAGAGACGGCCAGATAGATGACATGGCACAAATCGGGCAAAAGAACCGAACTAGATGGAGATGGGAATGTGATGATGGTGCACACACCGGATGGTGAAGCGTGGCTTCGATGCATTACATAAGGAAAAAAGGCAGATCCAAGGCATCCTCGAGTCGCCGTCAGCACAGATGGGTTCAGTGTGTTTGGTCAGATGGCAGCCCCATACAGCTGTTGGCCCATGTTTGTCATTCCACTCAATCTCCCCCCGCCCCCCGGGCAGATTATGCAAAGAAAGAATATTTTCCTGATGTTGATAATTCCAGGGCCCAACTATCCGGGGAAGAATATCAATGTGTACATGCAGCCGCTTAAGGAAGAATTGCAAGAAGCTTGGGATAATGGGTTCAAGACATACAACGCCTTTAGCAAACATAACTTCATAATGCGTGCCTGGTACATGTACTCAACGCATGACTTGCCGGCGTATGCGCTATTCGTTGGCTAGTGTGTGCATGGAAGGTTCCCGTGCCCCACATGCAAGGAGCTCTTGAGTTTCGTTGGCTAACGGCATGGCGCAAGTATAGTTGCTTCGACTTGCGTAGACCGTTTCTACATCCTGGCCATAAGTTCAGGAAAGACAAGAAGAACTTCATCAAAGGTAGAGTTGTCAAACACTCTGCACCACCTGCGTTGAGAGGCCAACAGACCCTAGATCAGTTAAATGCACAGATCCAGAGCGTCGAGGGTATTTCAAGGGGTATAATAAGGAACACGCCTGGACTCACAAGACATGCTTCTGGGATCCGCCTTACTTCAAAGACCTCCTTTGCCCACACAACAACGACGTGATGCACACTGAAAAGAATATCGTCGAAGCCATTTTTGGTACATTGTTCGGCATAGAGGGGAAATCAAAGGATAATACTAAGGCTAGAGTTGATCAAGAGGAGCTATGTGATAGACCGTTACAAAACATGAAAGAACCGAAAGGAAAGGGGATCAACTGGACGAAGCGAAAGGCATGGTTCAATCTTGGAAGGCCAGCTATGAAGGAAATTATTTTGTGGGTGAAAATGCAGTTGATGTTCCCCGATGGGTATGCAGCAAATCTAAAGAGGGGAGCGAATCTTCAAACATTGAAAATATTTGGTCTAAAAAGTCATGATTGGCACATATGGATTGAGCAGATAATGCCGGTGATGTTGCATGGCTTCATCCCTGAGGATGAATGGCTAGTACTGGCAGAGCTAAGCTATTTCTTCTGTGTTCTTTGTGTGAAAGAACTATCGCCTGGCCTCCTAGAAGAAATGGAACAGTTGGCGCCGGAGTTGATCTGCAAGTTAGAGAAGATCTTTCCGCCAAGCCTCTTTAATCCAATGCAACAGTTAATTTTGCCTCTCCTGACCGAGGCACGATTGGGGGGGCCCGTGCGAAATTGTTGGTGCTACTCAACTGAGAGGATGCAGAAGACGCTTCGAGCAAAATGTAAAAATAAACGTAGAATAGAAGCATCGATGGCGGAGGCATTCATCACTGAGGAGGCGGCAAACTTCGTGACAGCACACTACGAAGCCAAAAATCGTCATTTGCATAATCCGAAGCCTCGGTACAATGCTGACGAACCTCAAAAGGGTCAGTCCAACCTCAGCTTATTCAAAGGGAATCTCGCACCAGCCGGTGGTTGGAAACCAGTAAGATTGGATGTTGAAGAATGGCGGACCATTTCGCCGTATCTCTTCAACAACCTAACAGAAGTGCGGCCGTACATCGAGTAAGATCTCGGTACATTGTTTCACAACTTCTAATTCCTTTGAACTTCTCTTATTCCTAGATATTTGATGCAGTCGATACGTCGCCATATTCTCGTATGGAGCGGTGATCCAAAAGGATTCCGTCAAAGAGTACGAGCTTCTGGCAAAACAAGGAGCCGAATATCCCGGTTTCATCTCTTAGTTCAAAAAACGGTAATTTCCATTAGACCCTTTCTTTTCTTTGACTAATTTGCGACTAATGCAACAATCCTTTCGTATTAAACTTGTAGGCTAATTCAGAGATTATGGATGCCGAATTGAGACAAGTAGCTAATGGTTTTGACTATAAGGTCCGTTCATTTGACAAATACGACATCAACGGGTATCGCTTTCTATGGCCGACCGAAAGTCTACAAATTGTTGTGTCTCTGCTATCGGCGAAGGAGGTATCGAGTATTATGGAAGAGTTGAAGCAATTTATGAACTTGAATTCTATGGTGAAAACCCACCAAACGACGTAGTCTTCAGATGTTATTGGTTCCAGCCGAGGGAGACTAGAAGGACACATGAACATATAGGGCTAGTCGAAATCAAACAAAGCACCCATTTAGATGTTCCCGATGTCTATATTATGGCTCAACAGGCAACCCAAGTTTTCTATCTACTGTAGGCCTGTCAAAGTGATCCAAATCTCAGTGGTTGGGACGTCGTTTATGAAGTGCCGCCGCGTGTTAGACCACCTCCCCCCAATGAAAAGGATTATGAACCTCACATTAATGAAGACACATATGATGAAGGAGATTATTCCAAGAAACACGTCTTTCCAAAATCGTTTCAAGAACCGCTCTACTCCACCCCAGAACATTGAAGTAGACAACGATAGTGAATCCGACTACACCCCTGAGCCGGAACAAGAAGAGCCGGAAGAAGAAGAAGTTACTGCTGCCGATGACCTTTCAATGCTTGAACGATTACGTGAAGGTGGCCTTCCACATGATGATGCATTTATTAATGATGATGATGAGCACGTCATTACCGATAGTGATGATGATGATGCTTTTATTAATGATGATGACGAGCACGTCATTACCGATAATGATTATTAGGTATTCAAATTTTAATGTTGTACTTGATTTATATAGTTATTTGTATGATTGTATGATTTATATAGTTGGAATTTATAATTTTCTTACTTTGTATGATTTTTTCTTATACATAGTGCCATGGTCTTGATTTCCATCCCGGTCGGCCCTCGCCCGCTTTATGATTCGGATGTGGTAAATTCTCTTTCATAACTATTTGTTGCATTGCACATTTATGACAATTATGGCCATCAAGTTGACATAGAGATATTTTAATCTAGGAGGTATGTGAACCGGAATTTGAAACGAACCCTCTTGTCGAGAAGTTAAATTTAGTTGAAAAAGAAAATGAGTATTTGAAAGAAAAAATTAAAAGAATTGAAGAAGCGAAGATGAAATTGGAGTTGTATGTTGCCGATGCCATCGATGATCACAAGATGAAGATGAATGCAATGCGCTTGAAGATGGATGCAATGCGCCTGAAGCTTAAGAAGATTAGAAAATATGCCATTGATAATGAGGCTTGGTATCATTATGCTACTGGATAAATTGTTACCTTAGTTGCGATCTTCATCACATTTCTTGTGATGAGGGTAAGTTTTCTCTAGTGTTTTGCTTTACAAATAGATACTTAGCTTATTTTCCTCCTAAATGGCATAATTACATAAGTTAGATAAAAAAATAAGCTATACTTAGCTTATTCAGTTCATTTATGACATACTTAGCATACTTAGGTAAAAATGGCATGATAATCTTTGTTAGCTCCAAAATGATATAGACTTAGCTTATTTTCCTCGAAAATGACATAATAACCTTACTAAGCTCCAAAATGACGTATTTGCCTACCTTAGCTCTATAATGACCTACACTTAGCATTTTTACCTAGCTTAGCAATAAAATGACATTTTTACCTACCTTAGTTAGAAGAAGAAGATAAAGAAGAGGAGAGGAGAAAAAGAAAGAGAAGAAAAAAATCTTCTTCTTCTTCTAACTAGTCTTCTTCTTCTTCTAACTAGTCTTCTTCTTCTTCTAACTTTCATATTTCCCAATTTGCAGATTTGCTTTACATGAGGAAGCTTGGATTCATGGAGTGTACTATTCTTGTGGTGCATGCTTCCTTGTTGTTTATGAAAACTTGTTTGGATATGTATGTCTATATGGATATATTGTTGGAAACTTGTTTCTGGTTATGTATATATGGATATGTTGGACTTTGTTGAACTATGTTGTTCGATTGGATGAAATATGTTATTGGACATGCTATTGGATATGTTGGATATGTATGCATGTATATCTGTGTTTGAAACCATGTCTAATTAATGGGATTTAAATAAAAATAGGGGATATATAGCCTCTTTGCCGTTTGCTAGCGGACGGCAAAGAGCTTTGCCGTCCGCTAGTAGATGGCAAAGAGGACACGTGGCAGTCACATGTGCAAACTGGGAACACTGGCTGCCTATTTGGTCATTTTGCCGACCAGCTATGCCGTCAGCTAGCAGACGGCAAAGATTCATACCTCTTTGCCCTCTGCTGGCGGACGGCATAGCTGGACACGTGGCAGCTTCCCAGTACTGCCTAGATGAGCTCTTTGCCGTCCGTCAGCGGACGGCAAAGAGCATTGACTCTTTGCCGTCCGCTGGCAGACGGCAAAGAGCGCCGTTAAACCCCTAACGGCTCTCACGCCACCGCACTGCCGTCCGTAGGCTTTGCCGTCTCCTGGCCTAGGATGGCGGACGGCGTAATCCTTTGCCGTCCGTTTTTAAGAAGTGGACGGCAAATAAGGCCTTTGCTGGTAGGCGTTCATCCGGACAGTTTGCTGTCCGCTAGCGGACGGCAAAGAGTTTTGCCATCCGTGATCTACGGCTTTGCCGTCCGCCATGGCGGACTGCAAAGAAGCTGATTCCAGTAGTGTTGGATGGTGGAGTAGGGGAGCGGAGACTTGGACCTTGTAATGCACTATCAGTACAAGGAGAATCGGTACAGATGCTCCGTTTACGTTGCTGCAGAGGACCACCATCATTGCCTTCCTTACTCTTTTCCTTCCTCTTTCTTGATTTTGCCTTGTCAAGTCAAACCCACAAGAAAAAGGAATAAAATTTGCTCTTCAGAACTCATTGATGCATGATACTGACGAACACTACTTTCATGTAAGGTAGCCGCATGATAGGAGGATGGAATATATATGAAAAACAGGACGGCGTGACATATTGACATGTATGTTGTATAAAGTGTAAACTAAACACAAGGTGCTTGAACTTATTAGAATCAATGCAAGCTAGAAACCATATGAAAGATGAAACCAATATCACTCTGCCAAATTAAAAGGGTGCCCTAACAAATGTATGTGACCAAATTAGAAGCAATACATGGCAACAGCCTAGAAATAATATGCAATATGCAACGAATAAAGGTGACTCATCGTAAGTGATTGATGCAGGATACAGAAGAGAGGTAGTTTCATGTAAGAACAAGGTGAACACATAGATGTAGTGTGTACATGTCATATTCATAGGTATAATGTGTAAACTAAGCAGATGCAATTTACCCTAATTAGAAGCATTACAAGCTAGACACCGTATTCAGCATGCAACCACATATTACGCTGCAAAGTTAGAGCAAGCACTTGTGATGGTGGTGTGGGGGAATTGCAGTCATCAACTAGAGAGCTATGTTGACTATCTTCATTTAGCCTTGTTGTTTCTTGAGAATCATGTGGGGAGGATGACACTGCACTCTTTAAACGAGTACGACGTCTCACAGTAACCCACTCGGGTGACTGTCTCATCATAAGTGATTGACGAGGGATACAAAAGAGCATTAGTTTGATGTAAAAACATGGTTAATAGACATATGTAGTATGTATAAAAAACACGAAGGCATGTCATTATCAAAGGTATAATGTGTAAAGTAAGCAGATGCAATTTAACCAAATTGGAAGCAATACAAGCTAGACACCATATGCAACATGCAACCACATTTGACAGCGCGAAGTTAAAGCAAGCACCTGGGATGGTTGTGTGTGGCAATTGAGATCATCAACTGCAGAGCTACGTTTACTGTCTCCAACTGCTGACACTGCATCCTTTAGAGCACTGAAAAGCTTAGTGCTTATCTTCGAATTACACTGGAGCGACTTCTGTCTTTTCTTTTCAGCATTCATCAACACTGCGTCAGAGTCTGAAATACCCATGCATAAAAAACAATAGTGTGAGTATGGGTGAAGTGTGTGCACAATTACTACAGTGTAAAGGTAGCAGACAGCAGGTCGGTGAGAAATAAATGACGGGAGACATATGATAGCTCTACAACATGCATGGCACACTAAATTACTACAGGATTCTATGAAAATAACATTCGACTGAAAACAAATAGGTCAGTCCATTTTTTCTGCACCGTCCGATGTACAAAGAATGGGTAGATCGCCTTCATATACCTCCAGCCAGTCAGTGTTGACGATCTTCCTCGAAATGGCAGCGACCACCGGCCCAGTCCCCTGCCTACGCCCTCCCCTCGACCTCACCGCACCGCCGTGCTTGGCACCGCCCCCGGCCATCCATTCAAGCCCTGCCGACCTCCAGATCGGGCGCAAGCAGCTCCTGCGCCCCACACCCCTATCATAGAGACCGATGCGCTGCTTCCCCGGCGAATAGGCGGACTAGGTGCTCCACGCGCCTAAGCGGGTGCTGCTTCTTTTAGTTGCGGTTTGACTGACCCTGAATTGAAATCCAGGCGGGCTACTGACCTCTGGCAAAGGTGAAATAGTAAAGGGAGGAAACCTTGTGCATTTAGTATCACGAAGAAGATGCAGTAAGAAGCGCTCAACTAGTTTCTTTCGTG
This sequence comes from Triticum aestivum, assembly GCF_018294505.1. Classification (NCBI taxonomy): domain Eukaryota; kingdom Viridiplantae; phylum Streptophyta; class Magnoliopsida; order Poales; family Poaceae; genus Triticum; species Triticum aestivum. Next base: position 254,107,452 of record NC_057799.1, read on the forward strand.
GGATGAATACGGTGTGAGTAGAGACGTAAGGTTTGCACGAATAAGGGAAGAGGAGTACCTCTTTCTGTTGGCAGTGCTGTGTCCTCCTTCTATTTTTCCAACGATCTTCTTGTGGTTCGCTTGAAACAATAAGTTTTGGAGGACGGTGCAGCCTTGGACGACCCATGGCCAAGTTGTTGAGTGTGGTGCCATGGCCGTCTGTCGGCGGCTGCGAAGCAGATCTGAGGCGGCGAACGACAGTGTAGCGGGAACAGCTCCGGTGCGGTGGACGGTTGCGAGAGTGCAGCGGCAGCAGTGAGGCGCAGGACAGCGTTGTCGGAGTAGTTCTGGTACGGCGCACATCAGCGTCGGCGTCGTGGAGGCAGCTCTACCTCGGCTTCAGCTGCTAAGTCCTTGAGGGTGTTGCGATTGCGGTTGCGTTGGACGACGACGTCGGGGTACCGACTCCGGCGTGATGGAGGAGGGCGACGGTGGATTGGGCGCTATGGGGTGGAGGACGGAGGGGCTGGGGTTTCGCGGCTGGTGGAGAGGGCGTTTTGGCGCCCACGGAGTATGAATGGGGAAACGGAAGGAGGCGGGGAACTAAGGGGGAACAACGTTTCGGTTTGGGACGCGCTTGATTGAAATTTGGGGAAAGTAACAAACTTTGCCCCCATCTAAAATTTTGGACATATTGCGGGTTGGGGGCAAGACAGTAATCTCAGGTGTCCCAAATGTGGGCGGGATAGATTTCGGCTGAGCGCATGGGTGTTTAGGCACCCACAGCGTATGAATGCCTCTCGGAGGCGGTTGAGACTGGCGTCTTGGTGAAGTTACAAACCTACCCCGATTTAGACCTTTGGACATCGGGCCGATAGGCTACACGGGCCAGAGTCAGGACAGTAATTTCCTACCACCAAACATTAGTCTCGCGCGGTTTCGGGTGACCAAAGGCCTATTTGGTGCTTCGTTCAATATTTGGGAGCAGCAGCATTAACGTTTTCGGTTCTCTTGAATTGAACATTCAGGATTTGTCAAACTTCACAAATCTTTACTCTTGAAAATCCTAAAGCTACGATTATTTTGGAATGGAGGTGGTACATTTGAATATACACTCTACACGAGTATATATTAAAAATATGCAACTTACCTCAGTTCATGCATGGTTCCAGATATAATCTCCTTGGTTGCAAAAAAAAAAGTTAGACATGCGTGTGAATATATATAGCATGTTCAAACGCAGAACAAAGATTGATGCCCCCTTTTACATCTGATTTACAAATGCCATTATCTCGGGTTCAAATAGATGAATGCACTTCCTATGAATTCGAATCTTCGAAACCCCCTTTATGTTGAATTCGACATGTATTCTATTCCGTAGCTAGCAATTTGGAATGTATCCATGCAAGTGACAAATGTATAAAGTGCTTCACACTAACAACATGGAGTGCACTAACTAATGTTTATATATGAATTGCAAAAGCATCCATTGCCTATATTTCAAACCGCTCTCACTCTATGGATCGATAATATTAAATAAACACATGCACATGCTAGAATTCAATAGAGTATGGGTGTCTGTTAGACCGATTTTCGTCCATACGCAATTTGCAAAATTCATGATTTCATCCAAAAATAATAATGCCATTTATATTTTAATTTAATGCGTAAAACCGCCTTTTACAGGTAGATGCACTATGCCTCAGCCCGTTCTCACAAACGCGCTGTATATCTCTCTATCTACCGCATAAGTGCACACACTTTATATGCACCGGCATTTCTCTTTCACACATGCTCACAATCTCTCTTGGGGTGTCGGGGAGTCTCACGCACATGCTCTCTCTGTATCCCTCTCTCTCACTCTCTTTCTGACTACTATGTACCACTCTTTTAACTAATCTTAGTTGGAAAACACTATTTCTCTCACATGCATATATACACACGCACGGTCTCTACTAGCCCTCTATACGCACATATATATATGTGCCTATGTGTCTCCCACACGCACATTCCCTTCAGGCCTCTCTCGCACACATTGCCCCCCAGACACACCTCTCTCTTAGTAGTTCGCAGATATGATTCCATCATATCATTCGGTAGGATATCCCTGACTGTTAGGCTGGACTGTAATATGAGGCAATGTTTTACCCTAGTTCAGACCCTTGTAGTTGAGGAAAAAGCCTACTCCTGGTACTGTATATTAGTGATAGGGGTGTGTACAAAGTACACGTGATTACCAGGCATTGTGCGTGTGTGTATACTATCGACGAACTAGCTCCCAAGCTTCTATAACGTAGTGGGGGCCTAGGGTTACAAATCACATATAGTCGGCTTATCACCAGTGGGGATAGAGTCCTCCGCGACTCTGGTAGCTAGCTTCGTGTTGTACGCCGAGTCCTCCACATGGGTCTTCGTATAACGCGTCTCGATCCAACCTATGTGGCGTAGGATGGAACCGACCCATGAGTCCTCATGTTGACCCACCACAACTAGAAATGATGTGCCCACCACACCACACACGCAATCGGCCACTAAGAAAATAAGCATATACAATAGTACAATGTTATACATGAAAGTTAATTGCATGGTGCATCCAAAAATATTTGTTCTGCATTGTGAATGTTTATATATTCTCCTAAAATATTAGTCACGGGAATGAGAAACGAAGGGCATATCTCTCCTTGTCTCCACCGGACATCCCCTCTTTCTACACAACTTTCACGTACGCACACAAACTATCTCTCGGCCCTCTAAATGTATGCATGCCCACGACACATTCATGCATGACGGTCACTGTATTTCAAGATAAAGCACTATACGCTCACTGGAGTTCAGAATATGCTCATTACGGTCACCATATACATTCTCGTGGTGATCATACGGTATCTAGCTCACGATACGTCTCCGTATTTTCCTGATGACACTGACAGACTTTGCATTTAATGCGTGCTCCGTATTTTGTTGACGACACTTACGGTCGTTGTATTTGAAGCGAAAGCATGATATGGTCACTGGACTTCAGAATAAGCTCATCACGGGCACCACATACATTATGTCGTGCTAACCAACATGTGGTTGGATGGTTAGGAGGACAGTGGTTTCTTGAGCCCACCAGGGTTAAAGTCCCGGTGCTCGTATTTATCCTGGGTTAATTTCAGTATTTTCCAGCGATGTGCGTTCAGTGGGAGGAGACGTTCCACTCGACTACGAGGCACCTATGGTAACTTCGTAAAATCTCAAGATCATGTGCTGGCTCACTCTCTCAAAGGTGCCTCATAGGGGTAGGGTGTGCGTGAGTGCGCTTATGGCGGTGAGTGCTTGCGCGTATATATGAGCCCTTGCGTCTGTACCGTGTTAAAAAAATACATGTCATGATTATACAGTCACTCGCTCACCCGTAAAACTCCGTATTTTGTTGATGACACAATCAATTGACCAGTCAAACGTTCCACGTGGCGCAAATAGTGTTGCACCATCGGGGCGCGTAACCCTGGGGCCCACCTGTCACCCCGTATATGAAAGAAAGAAATGGTAGTTTGAGTCTGTACTGTGTTAATAAAATACATTTAGGGTGATCATGCGGTCAATGGCTCACCATACAGCTCCGTAATTCGTTGATGACACGATCAATTGACCAGTCAAACAGTCCACATTTAGCAGCACACATTACCATAGGGCCCACCCGTCAGCGCGTATATGAAGGACAGAAATGGTAATAAATTAGTGGTCGATGGGCACTCGAAGTCGTGAGACCTCTGGTTGGCAGTCTCCGGCGGTGGGGGGCACGTTGATTGGGCGCTGGGGTGGGGATCGCCGGAGAAAAAGCTCGGCGCTGGGGGCCTAGAGGGATGGCCGGTGCGGCGGCGGACCGGCGATGGGGAATGGTTTCGGGGCGGGCGGGGCGGCGTCGCGGCATGGGCCGGCCTCGGGCGGCGGGGGCCAGCGGTTTGGCCGGTGGTGGCTGGCGGCTCAAGGGGTGGAGTTTGATGATAAACTGCAGGCTCTTGATTTCGTATCCAACGGCTGGAAAATCTAATCACCAGAGATCAAAAAGTCAGTCGAATGACGTGTAGCCTCACCCCGCACGTACACATGCATGCATGCAAGACACGCACGGATGCAGGCATGCAACACTAACACATACACATAACGAACACACGCACGCATGCAGGCATGCAACACTGACACGTACACATGCACTCACGAACACACGCACGTACGCACACATGCATGCAACACTGAAACGTTCCCTTGCACGCATGCAACACCCGCACGCCTGCATGCACACAGCACACGACGCAAGACACACGCTCAACCTATACGTGCATGCATCCTTTGTTAAGGACATGGATTGTTACAGGTATTTAACAATCTTATCTGTGATAAGCAGAACATTGATGTTTGCAGTGGTGTTTATGAATCACAACGTATCGAACGGGCTATCAACATAGTAGGCTTATCTACATGAAAAGGATGACGTCACACTCAATGAACAATCATCGGTTTATGAAATGCCCGCTTCTGACCGCCCTGGCCCACCAAAGGTTCCTCTGCTGTGCGCTGCCTGCGTTGGGTCACTGACATGCAGGCCATGTACCCAAAGAGCCCACACATCAGTGGAAGAACGGCGCGGTGTCCTACGTCAGAGTCGAGGGCGCCACTCGCTGTACACCCAACTGAACACGCCTCCTTGCCGCATTCAAACGCCTCCATGAAACCCGCCCGTGTGGAAGCCGAGAAACCCACTCTGGACACACGTCCGTTCATGACCGGGCCGGGCAACGCCGGCCGAGCTCCTCCCGTCCGCCATCTATTTAATCTCCTATTTAAACGAGGCCAAACGCTGGCCAAGAATCACACACCTCCGCCGCTCCCCTATCTCCTCCTTCACCATTTTGTCCACTCTGACAATGGCTTACGAAGAGTAGTTATTCCGCACAAGCCATTTGTGTAAGTTTGTATCTCTCACACACGCCCACGTATGTGGGGGACGTGCACGAAGAGAAGAGGTGCACGTACGGCGCACGTACTCTCGTCTCTTTCCCAACCACACCCGCGCGGGTACACGGTGGAGCTAATTTATGTACAAAAAGGCAGCCCATGTGGTAATTGTGGGAGCCAGTAAGACATCGCCGGTGCCTGGAAATGGGATAAGGCGAAGACATGCACGCCAGCGAATCTTACCCAGGTTCGGGGCTCTCCGTGGAGATAACACCCCTAGTCCTGCTCTGCGGGGTCTCCGCATGATCACTAGATCAACACAAGTAGCTACAAGTGCTCCTTGAGCTGTTTGGCTAGAGGAGGAAGAAGGGCAAGGCTAGCTCTCCTCTTCCCTCTATGTGGTCTGTAAAACTATCTCAGAGATCAACCCTTTGCATGGGTGCCCTGGGGGTTTATATAGGTCTACCCCCTAGGGATACAACGGTAATCTGGCTGGGCGTGGGTCCCAGCCGTCAGTGTCTGTGTTCGCCGGCTTCTTCGCCGACCATTGGGGCCCGCCGACTGGTGGGTCCCGCCAGCTGCTGGTTACTGTAGCCTCACCCTGATGACGAGGGCTTTGCTGAGGTAAGCATGGCTACAGTGCCGCCGTCCGGCAGACTCTCACTGTAGCCTTACCTCGTCTTGTCTTCTTAATGATGCACATACTTTGAGGGAGGGAGGTAGCCGGCTACTGGGAGCCGGCTACGCCCCAGGCCGACTAGGGGAGGCCCGTCTGCCTTCGAGCGTCTCTCTGGCTGAAGGGGCCCGCCGCCCGCGGGCCGAACTGGCGCCTGTCGTGGGTGGCGTCACAGTCAACATGGCAACAATGTCGCGCCGGACGGGGGATGGCTGACCCGTACGGCGCACTGTGGCCATGCGTGCTCCGGGATTCGGGGGTGGCAGGCTGTACTGTGGCCACGCCCCGTCTCATCACCATTATGTGGGTGCAGCCCTTGAGGTTGCAGTCTTGGCCGGCTTCCGGGAGTCGGTCTTCTTGCGGCCGGCTTCTGGGAGTCGGTCTTCTTGTGGCCGGCTTCTCAGAGTCGGTCTTCTTATGGCCGGCTTCTGGGAGTCGACCATCTTATGGTTATCTTCGGGAAGGTTTTTTGAGGTCGGGTCGCCTTCCGGTAGTCGGCCTGTGAGATAGCCGACCAGGGGAAGGCGGCCCTGTGTTTTGGATGCTTGAAGGCCCGATCGGCCCGATAATTTTTCAAAGAGCCAGGGGGAGTCGGTTAGGCTACCCGTGGCCATTTACTCCGACATTTTATTTTAGCTCAAATGTCACACACTTATACTATTACTCTAGTGGCGAACGTTCTTTCGGCATAGTATATTTTACTCTCACGAAGAGAAGCAGTGCACGCACGCACTAGTTCTCTCACACCCACTCGCGGGTACACGTAGGAGCGCATTTTTTTGAAGCTGGTACAACAAAATCACTCCACTATATATATAAGCAGGAGCCTTAGCGCTTGCTTTACTAGGGTTCCTCTCGTTCACTCTCTCATGCTCTCTAGATCTAAGCAAGACATAGGTGGCCACACTGTCCCTCAGCTCACGGCTGGTCACAAATCTGGCCGGACAACCTCGACTGGGGCAGGGGTGTAGGTGCATCGTTCACGCTGTCGTCGGCGGCGAGGGAGGAGACAACCGGATACCCGCGCGTCCCGATCGGCGGCCGTGTCGTTCTCTCCGAGAGAGCGCCGGCTCCGGAGGGCCTCCGACCCCTTCTTCCTCCCTGCGGTATTGTGGCCAAGATGCGGCCTCCCGACGCCGTCTTTGCCACATGTCGACGACCCTCAGGTATATATTCCTTCGAAATCTACCTTGCTCTACTGCCCCAGCTCCCCACTTGGCTTCGTGTGGATCTTTTTCTACTTCCGTCCGCTGTTCCAAAGCCACCTAGACTTCTACTATTATTAGAGGTAAAGCTAGTTCATACAGTCGACTCTAAGAGTTGGTTCAAACAGGGAAGAAAGTGGGAAAGCTGTAGCATGAATCTAGGACTTGGTTCTAAGAGGAAACGGGGGAAAGTAGTAGATACTGGCTACCCAACCGGTCTCTTGGTTGAAAAGACGAAGAAAGCATGGTGGATGGCGAAGGGTGGGGGAAGTGGACCTATCTCTTGGTTGAAAAAGGACGCAAATGAGAATGAGCAGGTCTAGATTTCCTGTGCTCACATAGGAAAATGTCGCCAAGGAGATAAAAAATGGGACAAATGCAGACATGCTGCCTGAGTGTTTGCCGCTCTCGGCAACCACATCTGCCTCACCACTTTATGCCCCTGCTGTCCCTACGCCCATATCGCTACCGTTAATGTAAAATCACATGAAGCATTAAGCAATGCCACCTAATGTCACTATAAGTAATGGTCTAGTGCCGTCGATAAATTGAAGCAATGCCACCACCATTTTATGAAGTGCTTCTGTCTTGCTTTATTTCCCATGAATTGTGTTTTTGCAGTTACACTTAAATCTCACACCGCTAACATTGCTTCATCCTAGTGGAACTGCACAAATTTGATTGCACATTTACTGACCATGTGCTACTCTCATGACAGTAATACTAATGCTATTGTTCTGCATGTTAATCTAGTGGCAGTGTTGATGTGATGTGATGCTACTTACTTAAGACACTTTCATACTGTAATCTAGTGCCAATTATAACACAATAGATGCTGCTGTTAATCATACGCCACTTCAAATATCTGTCACTGTTTAAATAACCGTATTTCGTATTTGCGCAAATAGGGATGTCTGTCTCCATATCGTTTCGGGATGTCTGTCTCCGTATCGTTTCTATCCGCGCAATCAAAAGCACACACCTCAGTTTTAGTAGAACTGCGCAAAATGAGATGGCTATCCCTCGTTGCCGTCGTCTAACCACCCGTCTTCCAGGTATTCCTACATTGGTAGTTACTAGGTAGAATGACCAACGCAATATAAAAGAAGTTGATTCATACGTTTTACTTCCTGATTGCAGTGTAGGGACGAGCGAAAACAACTGCATCCTAGATCGGAATGCACTTTCTACCAGTTCATCCATGGACCGAGGACTAGCTGGCACGACTGCACGGCGGTTTTTTGGACAGGTGCGCGGACAAGAGGCATTGTGGTCTGCTTATTTCTGCAAATAGCGGTGCTTAAATTTAGTGGAATGCACAAGAATTTCAGCTGGTCAGTACACTACATGGTTCAGTTCAGCATTCCAGCTGAGAACACAATTATAATTGGTTATTCTGGAATGAGAGAACCTAACCCTGGATGGTGGCAACAAGAAAAAACCAGAGTGAACTCCAGGAAATTTAAGCCTGCCGGGAGGCCCTTTGCTCGGAGAAGCCTTGCTTGTTTTTTCCTGATTTGCTAACGTTCTCACAACTTTGTCTTTTGCTGTGAACTAGTATATGTTTGTTATGTTCTATGAATCATTGAGATGTATAAAATTGCTTAACTTATGCTTTTCAAGTTTTTTATGAAGCCGAGTTTAATGTGAGTGTTCCACATGAACGCTGGACTAGCGTGTGAACGTTTGGAATTTACATTGTGGCCTCAGTTAACTGCATGAACCACTGTAACAAGATACATAGTTGCTTATATGTCAGACAGCAGATTGTTGATTGTTAGCTGGTCGATAGCCTAGTGTTGAAGCGAGCTGAGCCAATGTGCCGTGTTTTGCACAACTGCTTACAAGTGGGGTAGCACCAACAGTGTTTACAAGTACTTATGTATACGTCGGCGCACAGTTCTCAAACGAGTACTCTATTTCATCAAAACACACACTGCTCGTATGATAAAACTAGTGAGGACGCATCTGTTTCGGCAACAATTACGATGATTCACGGGCACACAAAAGTAGCAGCAGTTCCCATAGACGGATTCAAACAGAGTACTAGCCCCAGAGGGCTCGATAACAGGCAAGGTTCGGATAATTAGACAGAATCCAAACTACTATTAAACACTAGCTGGGGCAAGTATTTCATGCCTCGATCTAATTTGGGCTGGACACAAGACGGACCTTGCCATGAACATCATCGAGGACGTCCGGCAGCAGCTCAATCCTGTGAACCTTCATGAAGACAACCTTGTGGCCTTGCCACTCATAAACTTGTTTGTGGAGGCATGCCACGTCATCTTCCTGCGTAAGCTTGACAAGAACAGTATGCCTCACAAACGAAGGAGTAGCTTTGAACTTCTTGTGCTTCAGTACACCCTGGACAACACGCCTGACAACAGTGAGGCTGGAATACAACTCTTCATTGGTATAAGCGCAAATGGCTTCCAGGATCCAACAGCCTAAAAACTCTGTTTTCCCAGTGCGTATATTCAGGTCATCCGCCTCATAGCGAGTGACATGTACAACCACACAATCCTTGTCTGCATCAGGGCTCTAATTGAAACAGAAACAAATTCTGAATTACTTTCCAGTATAAGAAACACAAGTTATTTAAACCACTATGTATAGCATGGCATCGAAGCTAATAAAATTTTGCATTATTCATCACCACATACTTAGATGAAAAACCACAATCGAGATCGGCAAAGAAGAAAATCACCTTGGGCAGCTCAGCGGGGGGGGACACATCCTCGAAGGGGGAAAACTGCTCCTGCAGTGCCACGGGGGCTGTAACCTCAAACGGGGCGTTGACCATCTCAGTAGTGGCCGTGAGCGTATCTGGGGTCGGCTCGGTGGCTGCCTCCATCTTCTTGGAGCTCTCTGTCTCGTGGGGATCAGCCTCCCGCGTCTGCTCCAATATCGGCAGATCTTTGCCTGGTTCTCCTTGGTCCATCATGAAACTGACGAATACTAGGAGACCACTGAAAGGAAAACACAATCGCAATGACAATGAAACAAAAAAGAGAGTGAGGATCGGTTACTGCTTTGCAAAAGTTCTTTTTTTTCTCTGAACGAAAATATACCAACATCACGGATCCGCTTACCTTCCCTTCGTTGGGAGAGAAGAACAGTGGCAGATGCGAGTGTTGCCTTTCTTGAAGACGGTGAGGGAGAAGGGGATTCAGCGAAGAGTGAAATGATGGTTGCTTCGTCCGTCAAACTTAGACTGCGGGGAGGTGGGGTTTTGTGATACGACGGCTCGTTATTGCCGCGCTACGACCGGGGTGACTCTCCGCCTGCATACTGCCTTCTAATTTGGTGGATGGCATTTGGGCCCGCGCGCTGCATGGCCCGCATGTCGGTGAACAAAAGTATAACGGCATTCAGTAGAGGGAGACGTTTCGATGACCTAGGAGGAGCCAGAAGCGGTATTGTATCCACTGTACTAGTAGTAATTGTTTTTCTGGGTAGCTGTAGAGTGTCTCCACTGTACTAGTAGTAATTGTTTCTCTGGGCCCAAGACAAAACAGCCCATCCACCCTAGTAAATAGTAAAATCAATTCAAAAGTCCATATATTTACTGAATGAGAGGCGCTACCCACACCCAGCACACCGCCCCCCAAAAAAACCTGGGTTTCCTCCTCACTCCCACCCACCTCACGTCAGCTCGCTCCACTCGTACCCCCAAATTCCTCACCTCACTCCTACAGAAAACCCCAGCTCCCCTTCTTCCTCACTACTACAGAAAAACCCCAGCTCCCCTTCTTCTTCACTCGCACTACAACTAGGCTCGTCATTCGTTACTCTGCTCAAATCCGTGAGCGCGACGCGACGCCCTCGAGGAAAATGGAGTCGGCTGACCCCAGCGCCAAGAAGATGAGGCTCCCGCCAGCGGCGACGCCTGTTGTAGATCCCGCACCCGGCAGCGCGGGGAGAAGCGGCGACCCCGCCCCACCGGATCCCAGGAACCCGTAGAATCTCGGGTGGACCGCATCAGCGATCTCCCGGACGCCGTCCTTGGGGAGATCATCTCGCTTCTCCCCACCAAGGATTGCTGCCGCACCCAAGTCCTCTCAATTCGGTGGCGCCCTCTATGGCGCGCCGTGCCCCTTAATCTCGACTGTCGTCAGCTATCTCTCTTCAATGATTTTGAAATCCCCAGAGCCATCATCTCCTCCCACCAGGGCTCCGTTCAAAGCCTCTGCATCCCGTCATGCTACCTGAGCAAGCATACCATGCCCTGCACGGTGGACGCCTGGCTGAAATCCCCTGAATTCACAGAACTACAGCTGCTTGAGTTCTACTATTCCCCTGGAAATCACCTACCAGATACCGAACGCCATCTACCTGTGCCCTCAGCACCGATGTCCATCTCGCGGTTTTCCTCCTCTCTCCACACCGCCACCTTTGCGCTGTGCGACCTACCAGACAATCTGGTACTAAACCTTCGACTCCCATTTCTCAAGAAACTTTCACTTGTGCGGGTTCGTATATCGGAGGCCTCATTGCACAGCATCATCCACTCCAGTTGCCCTGCCCTGGAGTGCTTGGTGCTTGTTTTCACAGTTAGAATCGGTTGTCTCCAAATAAAGTCGCCTAACCTTGTAAGAATTGGAATTTGTTTTGACGGAAGGCAGCTCATCATCCAAGATGCCCCTTCACTTCAAAGGTTGATCCTTGATTCTAGTTATTCACCGTTGCAAATAACCGTCCTCTCTGCGCCTAAACTGGAGACCTTGGGTGTAATACATGATCTCTGTGCTCATTTCAATATGGTGTTTGGCTCCACAGTTCTTCAGGTACTTTACATTATCATCTACACTTGTAACCATAAGCTGCATTTTAAATTTCTGCGCATAAGTTATATGTCATCTTGGATTACACATTTTGTACTAATATTATGTTCTATGCTCAATGAAGAGTTTCTCCATGGATGGCCTATCAATGGTGCTGGATTCTGTCAAGATCTTATATATCCAAATGAATAGTTTTGATCTGAACAAGATTATTGGCTTGCTGCAATGCTTTCCATGTCTGGAGAAGTTGTATATAAAGGTGATAATTTCACGCACATTGGAAGCCTGCATATAGTGTACTAGAATAACCGTTCTGCTCTTGCTCTTTCGACACTCTTTTTTTAGACCTTAACTGTTTTCAATCTTCATGTCTATTTAGGCAACAGGACGGGTAAGAAAGTTATAACCAATCGGTGCATTCGTAAGCATCGGGATTTTCTCACTTCTCATGAGATTCGATTGAAGACAATAACGCTAGAATGATATGTAGCCAACCGTGCAAACACTAGATTTGTCACATTCTTCCTGCTGAATGCGAGGTTACTATTGTCCATCAGGCTTAAGTTTATCAGCAGCATGGTTTTGACGGATGGGTATGTGGAAGAGCAAAAAAAGGAGTTTCAGGTGGGCAAAAGAGCTTCTGAACGTGTCGGGCTTCTATTTACAACATATTGTGGTCATAATCTAGTAAATTTTATGACCCGGGATGTTCATTCTGTGGACCTGACCGATCCATTTGACTGTGACTACCGAAAACAGTGCTGGAGTTAGATGTTGTTGCCCTTTTCAACCTGGGTTTTTTTGTAATCCCGATGAACAATTAACCCTCGTGCTTTTGTACAGTTTGTAAGCTGGAGTTAGATGTTCTTGCCCTTTCCAACTCGGTTGTGACTGTCATATTTTCTTTGAAGCAAGGCAAATGGCTTGCCAGTCGTTTAATTTAGAGTGAAATATTGTAACAACTAACAAATCCCAACCAAGGGAAATAACATCACTCTCGCCGGCTGCTTGAGCTCACTGTGCATTACCGTGACAGATTTGGATTCTGACACATCAAATGGGCTGTAAATTTTCATAGGAAAGGTTGCATGACCGTGACAAATTTGGATTCTGACATTTGGGACCCGTGAGGAAATAGCCTATCCAAGGTGGTGTCGACTTACTAGCCAGTCAACAAACGATTCTGCCTACCAGCCATTGGATTGACATCCAACATCTGTCGTGTATCTTCTATCTCTTGTCTTCTTCTTCCTCCAGCCACCCAAACCAAACCACCCCGTCGGCTCCGCCTGCTCCCGCCTCCCATGACTGGTTGCGCCTTTGCCGCCCTATCGTACATACCCTCCAACGTTGGCCAGTCCCTCCCTCTATTCCCCCACACGTACTGTTATTCTCCGGCGACGTCAGCCCCAACACGCACCCGCACCCGAACCAGTCAACCCTCGTACTCCCCTCCACCTGCGACTGGACCGGCGCATCTTCCACGGCTCCTGTTCGTTCCGTCCGAGGCCTCGCCATCGTCCTCCGCCTTGTGGCCTTGGTTCGCTCGCCGTGCACGGTGCGCCGCCCTCTTGTGTTGTCAACGTCGTCAACGACCGAGAGGAACAAGGAGATGACTGTACGTGGAGAGGATGACAGTAGGGACCCACCAGCGTCATGGCAGTACGCAAGAAAGTGCCTCTATATTACAAGCCCAAAAATATGGTTCCTCCTAATGGTTGGACATCTGGGGCTCACGCCATTGTCAACGTAGTCAATAAACGAGAGAATTACACTACGAGCGGCTGACACCAGGGACCCAGCAGGTCGCGCAGTTTTTTTTTGAGGAACAAGCAGTTGTTATTTATACTAGTTTTAGCGACGGATCAGGGTAACAACGGGGCTGTGCGGGGGCTGTGGCCCGTCTAGCCAGGGTTTTATTTATGTTTACCACATCATGAGCCCAGTTGTGTTTTTTTCTTGCTGAAAATGGCTAGCCCAGTTCTATTTTTTTAAGAAATACCCAAATGAGGCCTACTTGCTTTATCAGCCCTGCTGGGCTGCAAATCTTTCAAGACGAGGAGAGTTTCATTCGGTTTGCCCAGAAATGGGTTGTACATTTTTAAAACACATCAAACCGGGAATTAGTTTCAATTTTTTTCATTACAAGATTTTAAATTCCATTGATTTTTATGCGTGGACAATTATTTGGATTTTATATTTATATAAATTATTTTTCAAAATAGTTTGAATGTGAATCGATATTTCGGGATTAAAAACAGTTGACCGCACCGAAATATGCAAAAATTCGTATACTTTTAAACCGTGGCCACAATATGGGGTGTAATGCTAACAAACAGAAGATGGGCTCCAAAAAAATTCTTAAGAATTACCAAATGGGTTGTACATTATTAGAAATAATGCACACGAAAGCAGTGACTGTTGGATGTCCATCCAACGACTGTCGTGATTCTTCAATCTCTGCTTTTCCTGCTCCAGCCGCTCAAACAAGCGCCGGCGGGACTGCCTGCTCCATCCTCCTGCGGCCGGCTATGCTGCCGCGCAGGCCTCACCGCCCCACCGTACTCCCATCGCTGGCCTAGCCATCCCTCTACTCACTCACACCTGTTGTTATTCTTCAGGGACTGCAGACGAACCAGTAAACCCTCGTACTCCTCCGTGTGGGAAATGACTGCCGAGTCTTCCCTGGCTCCGTGTCGTTCCCTTCCTAGGCCTTGCCGTCGTCCACCGCCCTGGTGCTCTCGGCGCTGCCTGGTCAACGTGGTCAATGAACGACATCCATCGGAAGTGGACTGTACATGGAGAGGCTGACAGCTGGGTCCACGGCCGCATGCAAGGAAATGCCTCCTTATTACGCGCAAAATAATGATTCATCCACCTGACAGCTAGGACCCATGGGAAGGGCTTCTGTATTTCGCAAAAAAAGTTCCCCCCGCTGACAGGTCGGACCCACCAGCTATATCATCGCACGTAAGGGAGTGCGTCGTTATGACGCACAAAAAATAAATACCCCTGCTAGCTGGGACCCACCATAGTGGGTGGCTGACTTGTGGGCCTACTAAGTTGACGGGGACAGAGGGCTTTGTCAACATAGTTAATATGAACGATTCTAGCTCCAGTGATCGTACGATGTCCATCCAACGGCCATAGTGCTTCTTCAACCTCTGGTCTTCTTGCTCCAGCCACCCAAAGCAGCGCCGGTCGTGCTGCCTGATCCTGCCTCCCGTGGCCGGCTGTGCTGCCGCGGAGGCCTCACCGCCCCCATACTACTCCAACCGCTGGCGAGGCCATCCCCTGTTATTCTACGGCGACGGCAGCCTCACACCGCAGCCGAACCAGTGAACCCTTGTACTCCTCTCCACGTGGGCATCCACTGCCGCGTCTTCCCCGGCTCCGCGTCGTCCCCTTCCTAGGCCTCGCCGTCGTCCACCGCTTTGGTGCTCTCGGCGCGGCGTGGTCAATGTGGTCAACGACCGACTTCCATCAGAAGAATACTGGACGTGGAGAGGCTGACAGCTGGGTCCACGGCCACAGCCCAGTTTTTTTGTGATTTGCCAAGTAAGTCGCTTTGTCAGGCCTGTTGGGCTGCAAATCTTTCAAGACGAGGAGAGCTTCATTCGGCTGGCCAAGAAAATGGCCTATCAGTAATGAGAAATGGGATGTACATTTTTAAAACACATCAAACCGGCAATTAGTTTCAAATTTCTTTTTTCCATTTCGAGATTTTAAATTGCATTGATTTTTATGCGTGAACAATTTATTGGATTTTATATTGATATACATTTATTTTTAAAATCAGTTTGAATGTGACTCGAAATTTCGGGATTAAAAACAGTTTGGAACGCACCGAAATATGCAAAATTTTGTATAATTTTTTAATCGTGGCCACAATATGGGCTGTAATGCCAACAAAAAGAATATGGGCTCCAAAAAACCCTTAAGAATTAGAAAATGGGCCGTAAACTATTAGAAATAATGGCAGATGGGTTGTATGCTGTTTTCTATAGATTTGAGGCTTTCCTAAAAACAAGTTTGACGCACGAGCAGTGACTGTTGGATTTCCATCCAACGGCCGTCGTGCTTCTTCAATCTCTGCTCTTCCTGCTCTAGCCGCTCAAACAAGCACCGGCGGGACTGCCTGCTCCCTCCTCCCCGCGGCCGGCTGTGCAGCCGCGCAGGCCTCACCGCCCCACCGTACTCCCATCGCTGGCCTAGCCATCCCTCTACTCACCGACACCTGCTGTTATTCTCCGACGACGGCAGACGAACCAGTAAACCCTCGTACAGTCGTACTCCCCTCTGCGTGGGAAACAACTCCGAGTCTTCCCTGGCTCCGTGTCGTTCCCTTCCTAGGCCTCGCCGTCGTCCACCGCCCTGGTGCTCTCGGCGCGGCCTAGTCAACGTGGTCAACGACCGACATGCATCTGAAGTGGACTATACGTGGAGAGGCTGACAGCTGGGTCCACGGCCGCACACAAGGAAATGCCTCCTTATTACGCGCAAAATAATGATTCCTCCACCTGACATCTGGGACCCACCGGAAGGGCCTCTGTATTTCGCGAAAAAAATGTTACCGCCGCTGACAGCTCGGACCCACCAGCTATATCTTCGCACGCAAGGAAGTACCTCCTTATTACTCACAAAAAATGAATACTCCCCCTGCTAGCTGGGACCCAGTATAGTGGCAGGCTGACTTGTGGGCCTACTAAGTTGACGGGGATGGAGGGCTTTGTCAACTTAGTCAATATGCACGATTCTAGGTCCAGTGACCGTACGATGTCCATCCAACGGCCGTAGTGCTTCTTCAACCTCTGGTCTTCTTCCTCCAGCCGCCCAAACCGGCGCCGGTCATGCCTCGTGCTCCTGCCTCCCGTGGCTGCCTGCGATGCGGCGGAGGCCTCACCGCCCCCTATTACTCCCACCGCTGGCCAGGCCATCCCTCTACTGACCCACACCCCCTATTATTCTGCGGCGACGGCAGCCTCACACCGCAGCGAACCAGTGAACCCTCGTACTCCACTACGCGTGGGCATCCACTGCCGCGTCTTCCCTGGCTCCGCGTTGTCCCCTTCCTAGGCCTCGCCATCATCCACCGCCTTGGTGCTCTCGGCACGGCGTGGTCAATGTGGTCAACGACCGACTTCCATCGGAAGAGTACTGTACATGGAGAGGCTAACAGCTGGGTCCACGGCAGCCGCAAGGAAGTGCCTCCTTATTACTCGCAAAATAATTATTCATGTACCTTACAGCGGGGACCCACCGGACAGGCCACCGTATTTCGCAAAAAACGTTTCCCCCTGACTGCTGGGACCCACCAGCTACATCTTCGCACGCAAGGAAGTGCGTCCGGGCAAAAAAAACGATTCGCCCCCCTGACTGTTGGGACCCACCAACTATATCTTCGCACGCAAGGAAGTGCCTGACAGTCGGGACCCACCTGGTCGAAGCGTACGTAGCGTTGTCATTCTGGTCGCGAACGT
Organism: Triticum aestivum; assembly: GCF_018294505.1. Taxonomy (NCBI): domain Eukaryota; kingdom Viridiplantae; phylum Streptophyta; class Magnoliopsida; order Poales; family Poaceae; genus Triticum; species Triticum aestivum. The sequence continues at coordinate 254,124,520 of NC_057799.1, forward strand.
GTACGTACATACTGGTCGATGTAGAGCGTGCACGTGTCGTAGTTGAGGCACGCATGTAGCATGTACACGTACCTACAGCGGCCAGTGTGCAAGAAAGAAAATACGGCCATGTACGTACATCTAGGCGGGGTCTCAAACGCCTACTCGCGCATACGTATGGCCCTGGCTGCGTCGGGACGGAGAAACTGCGTCGTCATCGTGTTCATGGGGAGGCAACGGAATGCGTCGTGTTCATCGGGAGGCAACGGAACGCGTGGGAACCAACCGGCTTGGATGGAACAGCCGATGGAAACGAGGCCTGGCGTACTGCAGAACGGAGGAAACAGCCTTGTGTTCGACCGGCCATGTTCGAAACGGGATCCTATTCATCGGGAGGGGTCTGGCGTACCGCAAAATGGAGGAAACGGACCTCCTACGGTCGAAACGGGGGTCCTGTTGATCGGGAGGGGTGTGGCGTACCGCAAAACGGAGGAAACGGACTTGTGTTGGAGCGCTACGGTCGAAACAGGGGTCCTGTTCATCGGGAGGGGTGTGGCGTACCTCAAAACGGGACTCCACGGGATAATGTTCATCTCCACCGTCGACCCCCTCCAGCCTCCACGGGCTACTGTTCATCCACCGTCGACCTCCTCTAGTCTCCACCTGCGACTGTTCATCCACGGGCTCCTGTTCATCCAGACTCCACCGCGCGCTACTCCACCGGCTACTGTTCAACCAGCCCTCTCCACGGGCTCCTGTTCAACCACCCCTCCACGGGCTACTGTTCATCCAGCCCTCCACCGTCTACTGTTCATCCAGCCCTCCACCGTCTACTGTTCTTCCTGCCCTCCACGGGGTGGTCCTGTTCATCCAGCCCTCCACGGGGTCCTGTTCATCCAGCTCCAACCGGCTCGATCGATCAGGGTCCTGTTCATCCAGAGGCAACACCACGGGGTCCTGTTCATCCACCCCCACCGGGAACTGTTCATCCAAACCCCCCCAGCAACGCTCACTGTTCATCCAGAGGCAACACCACGGGGTCCTGTTCATCCACCCCCACCGGGAACTGTTCATCCAAACCCCCTAGCAACGCTCACTGTTCATCCAGAGGCGGCATCGATCGGCTTCAGTTAGCAGCAGTAGGGATGGAATCGCTCGATCGGGTTCAGTTAACAACCATCGATCGATCACTCGGGTTCAGTAACGCGTAGCCTGCAGTGCAATCACTCGGGTTTAGTTAGAGCCCAACGCCTTGCTCGGGTTCAGTTAGAGCCCAACGCCTCGCACCCACGCGCATGCGTGTACGAGAGAAACGCGCATCGCTCGGCCCCGACCACCCACCGTAACCGGGACCACCCCGATATTTTCCTTGCCCTCCCTTCTACCACGGTTTTTTCCGTCATGGACGGCCCAAAGAATGTCATGCAGCTGCGTCTCCGGCCCACCTAGGACGAAAATCCCATTTTATGTCATGATTTTTTGTCATAGAAGTAGGACCCCACCACATCTATGATGATACCGTGTTTTGTCACAATTATTGTCATAGAAGTGTCATAAGTATGACAGAAAAAAATTCGTTCGGCCCAAAATGTCACGGATGTGTCTTTTTTTTGTAGTCTTGCCATCGTCGTCTTCACCATCCGTGTCCTCCTCCTCGCTGTCGCTCGAGGAGGAGCTTTCACTATCGCTCGACCTTTCTACGTAGCACCCAAGACGAGCGCCTGAACACCTGAAAACCTTGACGAAGAGCATGTCAGACTCGACCATCTTAAAGTGAAGGACATGCCCCTCTGTAAGATAGTGGGCACGGGCAAAACTTTTTCATCCGCGCCTAAGGAGCTTGATGCGGGGCGTGGAGAACTCCACATTCACCCACACGGCACCACTGCAGCAGCTTCTCATGCGCAACCGCAACCCTAACGGCTGGTCGACCTCCTCAACCTGGCGAAAGGACGGGGAAGCCATAGGCGACTGCAGGGAGGATCACACACCTTGATGATGAACTCAAGGGCCGTGTCTCCCGCATGGCCTTCTGCTGGGGGTGGAGCAGTTGGAGGAGAACTGACGAGCGCGCCGCTCCACCTACCTCGACCGTGGGTGCCACATTGACCCCAACCTCGCCTCGTGGCTCCGCCTCGCGCACTGGAACTAGCTTCCACAGCCGCAACCGAGGGCAAGGCGTGGTTTCGATGAGAAGCTCTCGCCGCCGTCGCTGAAGCACGAGCCCGGCATCTTCCTCTCGCCATGAACAAAGACACAAGCGAGGAAGGAGAAGTAGGAGAAAGTGGATGAGCATGACTGCCCTCGCACGCCTCCTTTTATAGTGGAGGCTAGCTCTCCACTACTCGGAGCTAACCACCGTGCTCCACCAATCTGGCTCTCTTCTTCCCTGGATGGCGACTTTCTTCATCAACTGCCCCACTACGCCAATCCGAGGCGCTGCGTCTTCTACCAAGGCGCATGTTCCCGAGCCCTGCTCGTCCACCACCTACCCCACGCAATGCATGCAGCGCGCGTGGCAGAAATGGCAGCAGTGGTGCGCGAACTAAAGATAAAATGGCAGTTACCCCAACTCACACGCGGGCGCCCTAATGGCATCCTATGGGTATGGGTGCCCTGGTTTTTTTAGGCAGACGGCGTGCGTCACCTAAGCGCCAAAGATATCAAGGTGAGATTGGGGGCTGACTCAGGTCTAGATTAATGAAGAAGCAAAGAAGATCTCAAGACACGACGTTGTCCCCGGCAAGATCGATGTGAGCGCATGTGCATTTGTTAGGCCTACTGATACGTCTCCAATGTATCTATAATTTATGAAGTATTCATGCCATGTTTATAACAATTTTATGTGGTTTTGGTATGATTTGCATGGAACTAACCAGGGCTGACGTTGTTTTCAGCAGAACTACCGTGGTGTTGTTTTTTGTGCAGAAATGAAAGTTCTCCAAATGAGCTGAAACTTTTTGACAATTTTTTTTGGAACAAAAGAGACCCCTGAAGCTTCGTGGGAGGGCCAGAAGAGCCACAAGGAGGGCACATCCCACCAGGGCGCGCCTGAGGGGCCTGGCTTGCCCCGCTGGGTTGTGCTCACATCGAGGCCCATCTTCACGTGAAACCGGCGCAAAAAATCCTATAAATATAGAAACCATCAGAAATATGCCTAGATCAGAAGTTCTGCCACCGCAAGTCTCTGTCGCCATGAAAAACCAATCTAGACCCCGTTCCAGCACTCCACGGGAGGGGGAAATCGTCACCGGTGGCCATCTTCATCATCCAGCGGCCACCATGATGAGGAGGGAGTAGTCCACCCTCAAGGCTGAGGGTTTGTACTAGTAGCTATGTGTTTAATCTCTCTCTCTCTCTCTCGTGTTCTTGAGATTTTACGATCTTGATGTATCGCAGGCTTTGTTAGTATAGTTGGATCATATGGTGTTTTCCCCTCTCTATCTTGTTATGAATTGAGTTTTCCCTTCAAGATTTCGTTCTTATCGGATTGAATACTTTTATGGATTTGAGAACACTTGATGTATGTCTTGCTATGAATACCCGTGGTGACAATGGGGTACCATATTGATTCACTTGATATGTGTTTTGGCACTCAACTTACGGATTCCCGAGGTGACATTGGGGTAATCTATGCATAGGGGTTGATGCACGTTCTTGTCTTTGTTTCTCCGGTAGAAATCTTGGGGCACTCTTTGAAGTTTTTTGTGTTGGATTGAATATTATGAATCTGAAATTGTTTGATGCATATCGTAAAATGAACTCACGGATACTCGCGGTGACATTGGAGTATCTAGGTGACATTAGAGTTGGTTGATGTGTATCATATGGTGCTATTTTAGTACAAACTCTTGGTTAGGTCGATCGGAAAGAATAGCTCGGTGTTATTTTAGTACCAACTCTAGCATAGATTGATCGGAAAGAATAACTTTGAGGTGGTTTCGTACCTTACAAACAATTTCTTCTAATGTTCTCCGCTAGATAGGAACTTTGGAGTGATTCTTCATCGCACGTTGAGGGATGGTTATATGATCCAATTAGACTAGCACTGTTGAGAGATTGTACTAGCGAAAGTACGGACCCTAGGCCTCATTTTCAAGCATTGCAATACCGTTTGTGCTCCGTTTTATCAATTGCTACCTTGCTGTTTTTTTATTGTTCCTATTACAAAAGTCAATATCTATTATCATTACTACACTTGTATCACCATCTCTTCGTCGAACTAGTGCACCTATACAATTTACCATTGTATTTGGTGTGTTGGGGACACAAGAGACTTTTTGTTATTTGATTGCACAGCTGTTTGAGAGAGACCATCTTCAACCTACGCCTCCCACGGATTGATAAACCGTAGGTCATCCACTTGAGGGAAAATTGATGTTGTCCTTCAAAACTCTGCGCTTGGAGGCCCAACACGAGTCTACAAGAATAAAGTTGTGTAATAGACATCACCTACCCCAACGACGCCCGACGACACGTGTGGACCATGCCCGGGGGCTCCTATTGGTGCAACAAACATGAGTCTTTACTGCCCTGACTTATGCACAGGTGCGCTGCAAATTCTTCTGTTTAGGTACCAAGTCTCATATGCAACTAGACCAAAAAAGCCACTCTTTATGAAATCAAGGAAAGCATTAAGAAGACCAAGCACTGGGACAAGCTACAAATACCTCAACGGAAGAAGCCAACTTCGGACGAGCCGGCAAGTCAAGCCCTGGCAACCCCCCTCAGGCATCGGCTTCCCGCCAACACCAGTGCTCCGCCTCTTTCATCAGCTGATCGCTAGATCAATGAGGTGTCGAGCGCACAGGTGCTTAGGTGGATGTAACCCGTGCATGTCAACTTGATGAGGGGGTAAAACACCTTTTTTGACACATATCCTGATGGTGTGTCATGCTAATAGGAGGTAGCTAGCTAAGCAGCGCAGTAGCCTTGCTGGGCTTTGACCTCCACTTGACACCTGGCAGCGCGTTTAATGCGTTTTGTCCTAACTGCCAGAGTTAGGTATGATAGTTCTACATCAGTCTAATCACCCCTGTAATGACCTTTTGGCCACTGTGGTAACCCCTTGAGCTATAAAAGGAGGGCCAGGGCAACATTAGAAGGGGTTCGAATCTTAGCAACACTCACGCATAGGCATTCGTGCAACTGCTCTCTTCCTGCCTCTTGCTGGGGGAGAGCGCTCCATGTACTTGTGCTCAACACCACCAATACACCCAAAGGCAGGAATAGGGTTTTACACCTCCGGGCAGCCAGAAGCGTGGTAAAATCGTGCGCTCCTTGTTGTGTTTGCTCTTTGCATTGATCGGTGCCCCTCGCCGAACCAGCAAAGGGGTTGCACTGCCCCATAGATTGCCAGCTCCACGCCGACACACACCGGAGCAACAAGCCAGAAGACCCCTTCAGGAGCTCCAGAGGATCGTGTATAGAGAGACGCATAGCTCTATACTTTTTGATCTTTTTGGTAACTTGTTGCCAAAGGGGGAGAAAGTGTATAGATCATAGGCTGAGAGAGAGAGAGAGAGAGTCTGTTTGTCTCGCTTATGCTCTTTCATTTTATTTGAGTTTTTGCTACTATGTCCGTTTGATTCATGCTACTTGGTTGTTTTGATGCTCGTGAGATACTATGTTTGGTCGTGTGGTTGATCATACTATGCTTATTGTGTGCTTTATGCTTACACTACAAAAAAAAGACACATCTGTGACATTTTGGGCCGAACGAAACTTTTTCTGTCATGCTTATGACACTTCTATGATGATAATTGTGACAAAACCCGGTATCATCGTAGATGTGGTGGGCTCCTACTTCTATGACAAAAAATCATGACAGAAAATGGGTTTTTCATCCTGGGCGGGCCGGAGACGCAGTTGCATGACATTCTTTGGGCCGTCCATGATGGAAAAAACCGTGGTAGAAGCGAGGGTGAGGAAAATATCGGGGAGTTCCCAGTTATGGTGGGTGGTCGAGGCCGAGCGATCCATGGAGGGATTGCGCGTTTCTCTCGTACACGTACGCGCGTGGGTGTGAGATGTTGGGCTCTAACTGAACCTGAGCGAGGCGTTCGCCTACTGAACTCGAGCGATTGCACTGGCTACGCGTTACTGAACCTGAGCGATCGATTGATCCCTGGCTGTTAACTGAACCCGATCGAGTGATTCCTTCGCTACTGCTGCTAACTGAAGCCGATCGAACCTGCTGCCTCTTGATGAACAATGAGCATTGTTGGGTGTTGGATAAACAGTTCCCGGTGGGGGTTGGATGAAAAGGACCCCGCGGTAGTAGAGGTCGTTGCTGCTGGATGAACAGGACCCCGATCGAGCCGGTTGGGCGTGGATGAATAGGACCCCGTGGAGGGCTAGTTGAATAGTAGCCGGTGGAGGGCTGGATGAACAGTAGCCCGTGGAGGGGTGGTTGAACAGTAGCTGGTGGAGGAGCGGTGGAGGCTGGATGAACAGGAACCCGTGGATGAACAGTAGCTGGTGGAGGCAGGAGGGAGACGCCGTGGATGAACAGTCATAGGTGGAGGCTGGAGGAGGTTGACGGTGGATGAACAGTAGCCCGTGGAGGCTGGAGCGAGGCTGTACATGGTGGATGAATAGTGGCCTGTGGAGTCCTGTTTTGTGGTACGCCACACCCCTCCAATTGAACAGGACCCCCGTTTCGACCGTAAGAGGTCGAAAAGAAGTCTGTTTCCTCCATTTTGTGGTACACCACACCCCTCCCGATCAATAGGACCCCGTTTCGACCGTAGGAGGTCGAAGAGAAGTCTGTTTCCTCTATTTTGCGGTACGCTAGACCCCTCCCGGTGAATAGGATCCCGTTTCGACCCTAGGCAGTCGAACGAAAGGTCGTTTCCTCTGTTCTGCGGTACGCCAGGCCTCGTTTCGGCTGTTCCGTCCAAGCCGGTGGGCTCTCGATGAACAGGACGCATTATGTTGCCTCCCGATGAACACGACACAGTTGCTCCGTTCCGACCCAGCCGGTTGGCTGCCGATGGACAGGACACCATCGCTGCTCTCCGGTGCCTCTCCATGTACATGAGCCTATGCGCGAGTAGGCATTCGAGACCCCGCCCGTATGTGCATACGTGGTCGTATTTACTTTCTTGCACCTTGGTTGTATATATGTGTACACGATATAGACGGGACCGCGTGACATGCTACGTTCGCGCCTCTACTACGACACATGCCCTTCCTTACTCGGCCATGGTTCATCATTGCAGCCTGCAGACAGACCGATCGACTAGTATGTACGTACACGTTTGCGACCAGACAGACAAACCTACGTACGGTTCAACCAGGTGGGTCCCAGCTGTCAGGGAGGTAAGGAGGCACTTCCTTGAGTGCGAAGATATAGCTGGTGGGTCCCAGCTGTCGGGGGAAGAATCATATTTTTGCTCGTAATATGGACGCACTTCCTTGCGTGCGAAGATGTAGCTGGTGGGACCCAGCAGTCAGGGGGAAAAGTTTTTTCGCAAAATACGGTGGCCCGTCCCGTGGGTCCTTGCTGTCAGGTAGAGGAATCATTATTTTACATGTAATAACGAGGCACTTCCTTGCTGCGGCCATGGACCCAGCTGTCAGCCTCTCCACGTACAGTACTCTTCCGATGGAAGTCGTTCCTTGACCACGCCGTGCTGAGAGCACCAAGGCGGTGGACGACGGTGAGGCCTAGGAAGGGGACGACATGGAGCCAGGGAAGATGCGGAAGTGGATGCCCACGCGGAGAGGAGTATGAGGGTTGAGTGGTTCGGCTGCGGTGTGAGGCTGCCGTCACGGCATAATAACGGGGGTTGTGGGTGAGTAGAGGGATGGCCTGGCCAGAGGTTGGATTAGGGTGGGGCGGTCAGGCCTGCGCGGCAGCAGAGCCGGCCGCGGGAGGCAGGATCAGGCGGCATGACCGGCGCTGTTTTGGGCGGCTGCTGCAAGAAGACCAGAGGTTGAAGAAGCACTACAGCCATTGGATGGACATCGTACGGTCACTGGAGCTAGAATCGTTCATATTGACTAAGTTGGCAAAGCCCTCCATCCGCGTCAGTAGGCTCACAAGTCAGCCTCCAACTATGGTGGGTCCCAGATAGCAGGGGGAGTATTCATTTTTTTTGTGCGTTGACCACGCCGCGCCGAGCACATCCAAGATGGTGGACGACGGCAAGGCCCCGGACAACAACGAGCCGGAGATGGGAAGACGCGGGAGTGGAGTCGCAGACGGAGCGGTGTACGAGGGTTAACTGGTTCTGGTGTGGTGTGGTTCGGCAGTCGATGGAGAAGAACAGGAGGTGTGGAGGGGTGGAGGGATTGCTTGGCCGGCGGTGGGGTAGCGCTTCACAGCGAAGCGTGCTAACTAGAGCTGCAAGCAGCAGGAGGCGGGACCAAGTGGCCCCAGCGATGCTGGAGGAAGAAGACAAGAGATTGAAGATGGATGTCAGTCGTTGGATGTAAATCCAATGGCTATCGATGTCAAAATCATTTGTTGACTAAGTTGACAACGACTTGCGTTGGCTTCGACCTATTGGCCCACATTTCAGCCTCCAAAAATGTCGCATATATTCAACCCATTTTTTCAGAATTTACAGTCCATTTGATCTTTTTTTGAGAATTACAGTCCATTTGCTGGGCTGGGTGAACAAATAATGTAGCGTCCATGCGGCCCTTTTTTTAAAACTACAGCCCATTTTCAGTTTCTTGAAATACACCAATTTGCTGGCTAGCTGAACAAATAATGTATCGACCATGCGGCTCATTTATTTTTTCCAAAAAAAATACTGCCCATTTGCACTTTCTCGAAATACACGATTTTGCTGGGCTAGTTCTAATTATAATGTTGGGTTGGGCGCAGCAATGTTATCAAAAAATAAACAGGGGCTGAGCATTTTGTCGCAAATATATTTAAATAATAAGTGTTGTATTATTACGTTGGTCTTTAAATCTTACCAAGCTTTTGTACACAATCACCAGGATTTTCGTTGCCTTAACGTAAAAAATCTAGGATTTTATTGTTAAAAAATTATTTTTATAGGTTAATAAGACGTTGGATATTGTTTTCTTATATATGTAAGTATATGTTAAATATATGATGACGATAACAATAATATATAATAACATATAAAGCAATATAAATATATATAATGTAGTTAGAAGGGAAACATAAGTTGGACCTGGTGTTCTTATTCTTATATAGAAAAACAGAACAGACCTCTGCGTTTTCTTCAGAAAAAATACATAAGTTGGGTTGCGGATGTTTCAGGAAAAATAAAACCTAGGATGGGAGGTCCATAGGTCGGTCGATACATGACGGCCCTCAAGAAAATACAAACCGACATGTCATGGGCTGCGCATGTTAAAAAAGAAAGCCCAGACAGGGCAGCCCACAACCCAGCTGATACTTGCTGGCCAACTGATAGTAAATGATACCTGCCAGCTCCCCAGCTTCGTTGTAAATTTATCTCCTTTAGTAACTACGTTGAAGCACCTCAAAACAAAATGTAACTATGTTGACAAACCCGTGGGCCCCAGCGTTAGTATAGCATTAGGAGGAAGTATTTTTTCAATGAGGCACTTGCTTGCGTACGGCCATAGACCTGGTGGGTCCCGATTGTCCGCCTCTCCACGTACAGTCCTCTCCAGATTCCTCTTGTTTGTTCAGCATGTTCACAACGGCAGACAGTGGCGCCATGGTGAGCGCACAAAGGCTGAGGACGAGAACGAACCACCGGAGCCGGTGAAGGCATGCTACAGTAATCGTAGATGTTGTGCCTTATTTCAACCGAAACTACTGAACTAGCCCAGTGACCAAGCCGACCGTTCTTCCGCCCGGGTTCGATTCCACCTGACGTAGTGAAAATATCTCCAATTTTTTTTCCTCTGCCATTATTGACTTGTGGGTCGCCATTTTCATCTATGCACACCACGTCCAACACTTGCCAAAACTTTGTCCATTGTTTTCTCTGTTTTTCGCACACTCGACATTGTGTGGGCGTTTTGAAAATAGCATATCTTTTTGACTGTGCATAATATGAATATGCGCTATGCATGAATGTTGATCAACATGATGTTAACTGGCTGGTAGTTCTATTTTTGACCATGAATAAAACTTCCAACATGATGTTATCCCTATTTGAAAAGGGCGTGTTAATATAAATGCTCTGCCTCTGAAACTTGCAGTTTCTTATCTGAAACTAAAACTTGCAGTTCCTTCTTTGAGAATCACATTGTCTGCACTTTTATATGAAACTACATTTTTAAGTGCTAAAAATAGATCTCTAGAATTCATAAAATACTACATATGCTCAATACTGCAAATCTGAAATTCAGAAGACATTCATATCTGAATGTACTCTCAAAATACACAGCACAAAACACAATTTACATCCTGCAAATACTGACAACCCAAAGCTCCTCCTGACAATTCACAACCTGCCCGACTATTGGGTTGGGCGGGCAGTCCCCTCCTATTCCTCGGCAGCAGACAACCACCCCATGAGACGATGTGAACGGCAAGGAAGAGGATGGTGGGCAAGCGTCGTCAGGCCAACTGCTTTTCTCCTCTTGCAGTTGGGTTCGGTCGACGAAGACTCCACCGGCTCGCTCTGTCACGGCACCCTCACAAACGGCACCCTGTAGATGCTCGATCCTTCAATCTCTGGTGGATTCTCCATATTGGATCGATATCCCACCGCCGCTGCCTCACAAATGGATTCGGTGAATTTTTTTCCTCCATGGCCCAAAGGAGCAGCTCTATGTACTCCCGTGCGACTCCCTTCGGGAGTATCGCTGCCTTTTCGCTTTGTTGCAAATATTTGGCCATGGATGTCGCCGTCGCCGCTAGTTGGTCCTTGTTGTCAAACCAAGACTATATCTCCAACATCCTAGATAGCTTCACAGGGTCGCCGTCTGTGATCCTCACATATCGGTTGTACTCTTCGATCGATCTACTTCTCCACAACACCTTCACCCGCTGGCGGTAGTTTTTGAATGGAAGAGGAGAGGAGCGGCGCTGGTTTTGGATTAGAACGGGAGAGGAGCAGTGCTGGTTTTGCACTAGAACAGGAGAGGAGGGGCGGCCGTTTTGAATTGGAAGAGGAGAGGAGCGGCGTTGGATTTAGATTGGAACAGGAGAGGAGCAGCGCTAGTCTTGGAAGTATTTTTTTGTTTTGCGTATTTTGGGTCAAAGTTTGACCATGCTGTATTTGACAAGCAAAATGTGAATGCATGTCATCAAAAATTGTATCATTTGGTTCATATCTGAATTTACTTTCAAATTATATTATTTTTGCAACGTATAACATATATTTTATTTGTGAAAATCATGGTCAATTATGACCCAGAATAAAAGGGAGACTAGTTAATGTGGGGTCGCTTTCTTAATTGAAGGGTAAATTGATTTTGATTTCGATCCAGTCATAGCGCGCCGGCCCTCTCGTCCAATCCTAAATCGCTGCCGCACTCTCCTTTCCCTCTTCTCCATTGCAAAACCACCTCCTCTCCTCTCCATCATCTCCATTCCAAAACCACCATCTCGCCTCTCCCTCTTCTCCATTGCAAAACCACCCCCTCTCCTCTCCATCTTCTCCATTGCAAAACCACCGTCTCGCCTCTCCCTCTTCTCTATTGCAAGACCACCGTCTCGCCTCTCCCTCTTCTCCATTGCAAAACCACCCCCTTGAGGTGAAATTCAGGCATAGGTGGTGGGCGTATAGGTCGAAGGTCGAGCATTCAGATGATAACGAATCAATCAAGTACGGTGTGCCGTTCGTGAGGGTGCAGAGCCAGCCGGAGCCACAGGAGTATTCGTTCTCCCACCGCAAGAGCAGGCCGGATGGCGCGACATCGCTTCCCCGCCGTTCTCCATGGTTCCCTCGGTGCTCGCCTCGTTTCAACGGCGGCGGTAGGGTTTAAGGTAAGCTTCGCACTAACCTAATCTCCCATCTGCTCATGCTTACAATCACTGTGACGGCTAATGAAAATCATGCTTACAATCAGTCTCTGAGTACTACGCCAATCACCCTAAAATAGCTCTGGACCAAAAAAAAGTTGTGACACTGTGTATAAATAATGAAAAATAGAATGGTGTTTCTTTCAAAAAAGAGTACTCCCTAGAAAAGTGCCAATATAAGTTACTAGTATTTGGTTAGAGGATTTGCTGCCGAGAAAGATCCGTCCACAGAGAGCGCCACACATCCCACCGGTGGTGGTGGATGCCAATGCTTCGATGGAGCATGGTTGGTGTCCGTAATTCTTACTTGGCACACCTCGCACTCTGCATACATGCCGGTTCCATCCGTATATTTGTGCAGTTCCACCAAAATGCAGCTGAATAACCCTATTTACACAGATAATGAAAAATCATGATTACATTATAGTGGCACTAGTTGATGAAACATACACTAATAAATAGAAGAAAATATTGCAATAGTATCGTAGTATGCCATGCTGCGAGGGCGAGATGGGCCCTGCGACGCCTCATCGGTAGGCCTCATACCGGAAATCGACCCAATTCTCCCCGATACACCTTCTTCCAGTGATGAACATCAGTGTACAACGGTAGTACAAGGAGGGGCCTTGAGACATTCCAATCTCTATTTTTGTGCAGATGAACTAAAATTAAGCACCCCAGTTTACAGAAACACTTAAACATTAACAATGGGACTAGTTGATGAAACATATACTAACAAAGAGTGGCACTTTCTTTATCTACATTGGAAATGAAATGATAGAGAGGACACTCACTCTATTTTAACTGTATTATTACTTCATTTTATCAGTGGAACTAGGGTCGAGCAGGTGGCAAGCGAGGTGTACCGTGCATCGCAACGATGGAGGCCAGGGGTGCTCTTTCAGTCCCTATCTTCCCCCGTTATGTTTCTGTGGTGGCATTTAGGTTGTACTCCAAACTTGGTCGAGCTGGTGCTGCGTTCCCCTACCTGCCTAGCTTATGTGGCAAACTTGTCTCCTGCTAGTACTCAGTCCATTCTAGTAGTAGTTGCATAACTCCCCGTTTACACTGAGATGTTGTTTGATAATGGTTCTCTATGGTTGGGTTTCTTTAATGAAATCGGAGGAAACCCCCTCTTTCAATATATAAAAAAAATCAATGGCACTAGCAGTGCCAAAACATTGCCTCAAATTAATAGTGCCACTAGATTAAGGTGCAAAATATAACATTACTGCATTACCATGGCAGTGCCAAAACAGTAGCACAAGAGCAGACTCAACATGCAGGATCTTTGGCAAATGGTCGGACAAAAATGAACATACCTCGTGATGGGAACCATATCTGCAGTCAACGCCATCGTAGAAGGGATGGAACCAGTCACCAACATAGATGATTCAATTCATGGGACCTTTTTGTATAGTTCACCTAAAATGAAGCAATGTACCATGAGCTAGCAGCTTCTTCATTAGTCGCAATAAAATTGAGCAACATCAAGGTTGGTCGTCAATCTCGTGGAATGTTCAACTATAATTTGGATATCATTTGTGCAGTTCAACTAAGATCAAGCGTGAAATGTATATCTCTATTTGCACAAAAAGGTGGAAAGGAGGGTGACTAACAAGTGATGAAACATACATCAAATGAAAAGAAGCATGTTCATTATCTGAATGGCGATCCTACAAGGACAATAGCAATTTCTAAAGCATCAGCATTGCTAGATATTAGTGTGGGCATTAGGATTAACTATGACAACTGTTAAACACGACATTACTTTAATGGTGCCATTGCTTCATTTTACCAGCAACATTACATTAACAGCTGCTAAAGAGTAGGTATTTGGGCACGGGAGAGTAGGCGGACCAGGACAGTTGCATTTCTAACAAAAAGAAACAACTTATCTTAATGGGAAATTTAGCAGGGCATGAAAAACAGTGTCATTGATTCATATTACTGGAGGCATTACATTGAAATCAACATTGGTTTAATGTGTCCTTACTTTTAACAGTGTGACTGCTACATTTTACCAGTGGCATTACATAAGAGGGGCTCGGGGCAACAAACATTAGAACAGGATATCTAGGTCGGTCCCATTTTTGTTAGGTATAGCCACCTTATACTGTGTGAGGCTAGCAAATCTAGTGCTGGACATACTCTATTGACTTGTCCCCCAGTCCGCACTTTCTTTCCTTTTTCAACCAATAGATCGGTTTATATTGAGTTTGTACTGCGTTTCCCATTATTTCCATATTAGACGAAGAGACCAGTTGGATAGCCAGTCTTTGCTACTTTTCGCCCCCATTATTTCCTCTTTTGACCAAGTCCTAGATTTAGGTAACAAATCTTCCCCCACCCCCACCCCTTATCATCCCTGTTTGAACCAAGTAGTACTAGATTCGGCTGCATGAACTAGTTTCACCTCTTAACAGTAAAAAATTAGGTGGCTTTCGAACAGCCAATCGATCCTATCTATGAAGGGGCTGAGAAATAGTAAAAGATAGAAATGCAGCGACGACAGGAGCTGGGGATGTAGAGCAAGGATGGTTTAGAAGGAAGTTATACCCGAGGGTCGCCGGGATGTCGCTAGGTCGGCGGCGGGAGGCCAGATCTGCCCACACTACGGCAGCGAGGAAGAAGGGGTCGGAGGCCCTCCCTAGCCGGCGCTGCGTGGGAGAGAACGACAAAGCACGCTGATCAGGACCCGCCAGTAGTGGGTAAGAGCCATCGCCGAGGACGAACGCGTGAACATTGCACCTTCTCACCTTCCCCGGCGGAGAGGATCCGGCTGGATCTGTGACCAGCGGTAAGCAGAGAGAGAGAGTGTGGCCACCGCTGCTGTGTTTAGATCTGGAGAGGACGAGACAGTGTGAAGAGAGCAACACTAGCAAGCAAGCACGGAGGCTCCTGCCTATATAGTGGAGTAGTTTTCTTTTATCCACCGGAGCCGGCTTGACCTCGTCAATGACTATTGAGAAGTCTTCATGCACGTGCCCCAGAGGCGCAGTTGTCGTCATTTTGATCTGAAGCACCGGATTAACATATAACATGAAAAAATGCCACATGACAAGAAACCATAACCTCACTGCCCCAAGGAGACAACATGAATCCCGACAGACAAACTAGACGAGGATCAAAACTGAAATTAAAGATAAACTCGTAGAAAAGGGGTCGATGTCCTAATTAACATAGCCGGCTTGACCTAGATGGCAGTCGAGTACTCTTCGTGCATGTGCCCCCAATGACTAGTGCCTTGGAGGAACTTAGTTGTCGCTGTTTAACCCTCGCAGTGATCCGAAGCACATGACACCTAATACTGCGAGATGACAAGAAACCTTTTTTATATTTCTCATTAGCACTACAGCCCTGTACAACACAGCCTGCATGATATGTAGACGATAGCTAATGCAGTCGTCTGCTGGAGTCTGGTCACATGCATGGATGAACTGATCTTCCATGTCATGCAGGGATCATCCAGGCACCGACGTTTGTACAACACTGCTCCAGTACTATCGCTCGTCTCTCTCTTCTATTAACTCAGCCGACTTGCGGGGCCGGGGAGTGTGCCTATGGTCGGTTCTCAATTGCGGTCCCACATGTGTGTGCAAATGCAATATGACGCACGTTCCATTTGGAGAGCGGTGTGCCAGACCGACCGACCGTCTGGGGTGCAACGCGAATGCGACAGGCGTGATGTATACATGTGTACCACCGTTTTCTTTAGGCTTTATTCCATGGCGCAATCCATGGATACAAAATTATATTTAAAAGTCGAGGGCAGGGCTTTTCCCGCGCGGTAGGCGGGGCAGTTCCGCCTAGTCAGTTCGACAAAGAGGCGAGAAGATGAGGGAGTAGGCTGCTGCAAACGTAGGGCTGTGTGATTTGTCGGCGAGTTACTGCTTGATAGGTGGGGCCCTGCTACCTCTTGAGCAAGCGTTGGTTTTTTCCTTGAAGAGGAAAGGCTGATGCAGCAAAGTAGCGTAAGTATTTCCCTCAGTTTTGATAACCAAGGTATCAATCCAGTAGGACACTACGCAACAAGCCACCGAATACCTGCACAAACCAACACCAACTTGCAACCAACGTGACAAAGGGGTTGTCAATCTCTTCACGGTTATTCGCAAAGTGAGATCTGATAGAGATGGATAAACGGTAAAGTAATATTTTTGGTATTTTTTGTTTATGGAACGGAAAGTAAAGATTGCAAAATAAGGGAACGGCGACAGAAATTGGAAAGTTGAGGGGAAACTAATATGATGTAAAATAGACCCGGGGGCCATAGGTTTCACTAGAGGCTTCTCTCAAAATAGAAATTATTATGGCGGGTGAACAAATTATTGTCGAGCAATTGATAGAAAAGCGCATACTTATGATGATATCTAAGGCAATGATCATGAATATAGGCATCAAGTCCATGTCAAGTAAACCGACTCTAGCCTGCATCTACTACTATTCCTCCACACATCGACCGACTCTTGCCTGCATCTAGAGTATTAAGTTCATAAGAACAGAGTAATGCATTAAGCAAGATGACATGATGTAGCGGGATTAACTCAAGCAATATGATTAAAACCCCATCTTGTTATCCTCGATGGCAACAATACAATACGTGCCTTACTGCCCCTACTGTCACTGGGAAGGACACCGCAAGATTGAACCCAAAACTAAGCACTTCTCCCATTGCAAGAAAAACCAATCTAGTTGGCCAAACCAAATCGATAGTTCGAAGAGACTTGCAAAGATATGAAATCATGCATATAAGAATTCAGAGGAGATTCAAATAATATTCATAGATAAACTTGATCATAAATCCACAATTCATCGGATCTCGGCAAACACACCGCAAAAGAGTATTACATAATAGATCTCCAAGAACATCGAGGAGAACTTTGTATTGAGAATCAGAGAGAGAGAAGAAGCCATCTAGCTACTAGCTATGTACCCCAAGGTCTGAAGTAAACTAAGCACGCATCATCGGAGAGGCAATGGTGTTGATGTAGAAGCCCTCCGTGATTGATTCCCCCTCCGGCAGGATGCCGAAAAAGGCCCCAAGATGGGATCTCACGGGTACAGAAGATTGCGGCAGTGGAAAAGTGGTTTCATGGCTCCCTAGATGTTTTGGGGGTATAAGAGTATATATAGGAGGAAGAATTAGGTCAGGAGAGCTACGAGGGCCCCACAAGGTTGGGGGGCACGCCCCACCCACCTGGGCGTGCCCTCCACCCTTGTGGCAGCTTCGAAGCTTCCCTGACTTGTACAACAAGTCTCCTGGGTGTCTTCTGGTCCAAGAAAAATCATGCGAAAGTTTTATTCCGTTTGGACTCCGTTTGGCATTCCTTTTCTGCGAAACTCTAAAACAAGGAAAAAACAGAAACTGGCACTCGCACTGGGCTCTAGGTTAATAGGTTAGTCCCAAAAATCATATAAAATAGCATATTAACGCATATAAAACATACAAAAAATATAATAGCATGGAACAATAAAAAATTATAGATACGTTGGAGATGTATCAAGCATCCCCAAGCTTAATTCCTACTCGTCCTCGAGTAGGTAAATGATAAAAACAGAATTTTTGATGTGGAATACTACCTATCATATGTATCCATGTAATTCTCTTTATTGTGGCATGAATGTTCAGATCCGTAAGATTCAAAACAAAAGTTTATATTGACATAAAAACAACAATACTTCAAGCATACTAACAAAATAATTATGTCTTCTCAAAATAGCATGGCCAAAGAAAGCTTATCCCTACAAAATCAGATAGTCTGGCTATGCTCCATCTTCATCACACAAAATATTTAAATCATGCACAACCCCGAAGACAAGCCAAGCAATTGTTTCATACTTTTGATGTTCTCAAACTTTTTCAACTTTCACGCAATACATGAGAGTGAGCCATGGACATAGCACTGTAGGTGGAATAGACGGTGGTCGTGGAGAAGACAAAAAGAAGGAGATAGTCTCACATCAACTAGGCGTATCAACGGGCTATGGAGATGCCCATTAATAGATATCAATGTGAGTAAGTAGGGATTGCTATGCAACGGATGCACTAGACCTATAAGTTTATGAAAGCTCAAAAAGAAACTAAGTGGGTGTGCATCCAACTCGCTTGCTCACGAAGACCTAGGGCATTTTGAGGAAGCCCATCATTGGAATATACAAGCCAAGTTCTATAATCAAATTCCCACTAGTATATGAAAGTGATATCATAGGATACTCTCTATCATGAAGATCATGTTGTTACTTTAAAGCACAAGTGTGGCAAAAAGGATAGTAACATTGTCCCTTCTCTATTTTCTCTCATTTTTTATTGGGCCTTTTCTCATTTTTTTTGCCTCTTTTTTTTGTCCGGAATCTCATCCTGACTTGTGGGGGAATCATAGTCTCCATCATTCTTTCCTCACATGGGACAACGCTCTAATAATGAAGATCGTCACACTTTTATTTACTTACAACTCAAGAATTACAACTCAATACTTAGAACAAAATATGACTCTATGTGAATGCCTCCGGCGGTGTACCGGGATGTGCAATGAATCAAGAGTGACATGTATAAAAAATAATGAACGGTGGCTTTGCCACAAATACGATGTGAACTACATGATCATGCAAAGCAATATGACGATGATGGAGCATGTCATAACAAACGGAACGGTGGAAAGTTGCATGGCAATCTAACTCGGAATGGCTATGAAAATGCCATAATAGGTAGGTATGGTGGCTGCTTTGAGGAAGGATATGTGGTGGGTTTATGGTACCGACGAAAGTTGTGCGGTACTAGAGAGGTTAGCAATGGAGGAAAGGTGAGAGTGTGTATAATCCATGGACTCAACATTAGTCATAAAGAAATCACATACTTATTGCAGAAATCTATTAGTCATCGAAACAAAGTACTACACGCATGCTCCTACGGGAATAGATTGGTAGGATAAGACCATCGCTCGTCCCTGACTGCCACTCATAAGGAAGACAATCAAAAAATAAATCATGCTCCGACTTCATCACATAACAGTTCACCATATGTGCATGCTACGGGACTCACAAACTTTAACACAAGTATTTCTCAAATTCACAACTACTCACTAGCATGACTCTAATATCACCAGCTTCATATCTCAAAACAATCATGAGGAATCAAACTTCTCATAGTATTCAATGCACTTTATATGAAAGTTTTCATTATATCCCTCTTGGATGCCTATCATATTAGGAGTAATTTTTTAACCAAAGCAATTGCCATGCTGTTTAGAGACTCTCAAAATAATATAAGTAAAGTATGAGAGTTCATCAATTTCTATAAAATAAAACCACCATCGTGCTCTAAAAAGATATAAGTAAAGCACTAGAGCAAATTTTGCCTAGCTCAAAAAAATAAGTGAAGCACATAGATCATTCAAATAAATCACGATTCATGCGTGTCTCTCTCAAAAGGTGTGTACTGCAAGGATGATTGTGGCAAACTAAAAAGCAAAGACTCAAATCATACAAGACGCTCCAAGCAAAACACATATCATGTGGTGAATAAAAATATAGCCTCAAGTAAAGTTACCGATAGACGAAGACGGAAGAGGGGATGCCTTCCCGGGGCATCCCCAACCTTAGGCTTTTTGAGATCCTTGAATATTACCTTGGGGTGCCTTGGGCATCCCCAAGCTTAGGCTCTTTCCACTCCTTATTCCATAGTCTATGAAATCCTTACCCAAAACATGAAAACTTCACAACACAAAACTCCAACAGAAAATCTTGTAAGCTCCGTTAGTATAAGAAAATAAATCACCACTTTTGTTGCTGTTGTGAACTCATTCTTTATTTATATTGGTGTAATATTTACTGTATTCCAACTTTTCCATGGTTTATACCCCCTGATACTAACCATAGATGCATCAAAATAAGCAAACAACACGCGAAAAACAGAATCTGTCAAAAACAGAACAGTCTATAGCAATCTGGATATTTAGAATACTTATGTAACTCCACATATCCTGAGAAATTAGGAAGTCCTAAGCCATTTGTTTATTAATCTTCTGCAAAAAAAATCAACTAAAAAGCACGTTTCTGTGATTTATGAAAATTATTTTCGTGGGCGCAAAAGTTTCTGTTTTCCAACAAGATCAAATTAACTATTACCGTAAGCTATCCCAAAGGTCTTACTTGGCACAAACACTAACAAAAACACAAAAACACATCTAACCAGAGGCTAGATGATTTATTCAAAGCAAAACAGGAACTAAAAAGCGATAAAAAACAAAATTGGGTTGCCTCCCAACAAGCGCTATCGTTTAACGCCCTTAGCTAGGCATTGATAATTTCATTGATGCTCACATAAAAGAGAAGATTTGAAGCACAAAGAGAGCATCATAAAACACGTGACAAACACATCTAAGTCTAACATACTTCCTATGCATAGGCATTTTATAAGGAAATAAATAATCAAGGCAAGCAAAAACTAGCATATGCAAGGAAGAAGAAAGAGACGATAGCAATCTCAACATGAAGAGAGGTAATTTAGTAACATGAAAATTTCTACGAACATATTTTCCTCTCTAATAATAATTACATGTAGGATCATACGCAAATTCAACGATATAGCTATCACAAAACATATTCTCAACACGATCCATACGCATGCGAAGTTGACACTCTTCCAAAATAGTGGGATTAACATTAACTAAAGTCATGACCTCTCCAAACCCACTTCTATAAAAAAATCATAAGATTGAACATTCTCCAAATATGTGGGATCTAAAGTTGACACTCTTCCAAACCCACTTTCAATATTATAGCAAAAACTATTATCAATCACATATTCATCATGGGGCTTAAATAAATTTTCAAGATCATAAGAAGAATCACCCCAATCATGATCATTGCAACAAGTAGTAGACATAGCAAAATTAGCATCCCCAAGATTATGGTTTTGCATATTATTAGCACAACTGACATTAATAGAATTTATAATAACATCATTGCAATCATGCTTTTTATTCAAAGATCTATCGTGAATCACTTCATAAAGTACTTCATCACAATTTTCAGATTCATGAATTTCAAGCAAAACTTCATAAAGATAATCTAGTGCACAAAACTCACTAGCAATTGGTTCATCGTAATTGGATCTCTTAAAAATATTAGCAAGTGGATGAGGGTCCATAGACTTTTAGCAAGCGAAGATGCAAGCAAAAAGAAGGCACATAGTAACACAATCAAACAAAAGATCGAACGGAAAGAAGGCAAAGAAAAAGGCAAATCTTTTTGAAAATCGTTTTAGAAGTGGGGGAGAGGAAAATGAGAGGCGAATGGCAAATAATGTAATGCGAGAGATGAGAGTTTATGACGGGTATTTGGTATGTCTTGGCTTGGTGTAGATCTCCCTGGCAACGGCGCCAGAAATCCTTCTTGCTACCTCTTGAGCATGCGTTGATTTTTCCCTTGAAGACGAAAGGGTGATGCAGCAAAGTAGCGTAAGTATTTCCCTTAGTTTTGAGAAGCAAGGTATCAATCCATTAGGAGACTATGCAACAAGCCACCGAATACCTACACAAACAAACACCAACTTGCAACCAACGCGACAAAGGGGTTGTCAATCCCTTCACAGTTAGTCACAAAGTGAGATCTGATAGAGATGGATAAACGTTAAAGTAATATTTTTGGTATTTTTGGTTTATGGAACGGAAAGTAAATATTGCAAAATAAGGGAATGGTAACAGAAATTGGCAAGTTGACGGGAAACTAATATGATGTAAAATAGACCCGAGGGCCATAGGTTTCACTAGAGGCTTCTCTCAAGACAGAAATTATTACGATGGGTGAACAAATTACTGTCGAGCAATTGATAGAAAAGCGCATAGTTATGACGATATCTAAGGCAATGATCATGAATATAGGCATCACGTCCGTGTTAAGTAGACCGACTCCTGCCTGCATCTACTACTATTCCTCCACACATCGACCGACTCCTGCCTGCATCTAGAGTATTAAGTTCATAAGAAGAGAGTAACGCATTAAGCAAGATGACATGATGTAGCGGGATTAACTGAAGCAATATGATGAAAACCCCATCTTCTTATCCTCGATGGCAACAATACAATACGTGCCTTGCTGCCCCTACTGTCACTGGGAAAGGACAGCACAAGATTGAACCCAAAGCAATATGATGAAAACCCCATCTTGTTATCCTCGATGGAGATGAACTCATGTTTCCAGGACCGATGACTCAGTTGGAGACAGACCGATGGATTCAGAACATGGAAGATCATATGGAGAATAACACTATAGCCGGAAAAGGATATGGCTCAGCATGCTCTTCAGTGCTTTGAAAGAGGTGTTGCTACATGGTGGAGGATGTACCAAACCATCAATGGATGGCAAAGAGTAACCACTTGGGAAGAATTTAAGTTGACTCTGCTAAAGTCTCGGCTTGTGTTCTAGAAGTTGAAGCCTTATGGAAATGATGTGAAGAAACCTTGTGCATGCAAGCTTTGTGGAGAAATAGGACACAACCATAAACAACACAAGGATGAATGCCCTAATTGTGAAGGAAGTCACCCAGCTGAAGAATGCCCAACTAGGCAGATTACTTGTTTCTTGTGTGAAGGGACTACCCACTACCCTGCTCGGTGTCACATTTACCAAACGGTACAAAGAACCATCCAGCAGAAGAAAGAAGCAATGAAAGGAGCCCTCATGGAAATTTTAGACGAACCTGTGCTGGAGGTAGAGGTGGAGGACACACCCAAAGAAGAACCAATTAAACCCTGCACGAAGTCATGCTATTCATGTGGAGAAGAAGGACACATCTCCCAAAATTGTCTTATTGGGGATCTAGTAGAATTCCTGACAGAGGAAGTAGAGTATGACCCACAGGAAATAGAAGCCCTGATTGGAACGGAAAAGTCCAGGAAGAGAAGTAGATTGGATACCAGGAAGGACCTGAGTCATATCACATGTTTTAGGTGCAAGGAGTCACTACTTCAGCAGTTGCCCAAAAAGGAAGCCGAGGACCCAAGGAGGCTATGTAATCATAAGGAAACCACGAGACTTGTCGAAAGGAATATGCTTTCGTTGTAATGAAGCAGGGCACTTTGCCAGAGATTGTCCCAAGGAGAAGGAGACTTGTGATAATTAGTTGTGTCTGTGAGAAGTATAGTAGTAGTAGTGAGAACATTTTCCTTATATTGAGGCAATGAGTTGAGTAATGTAATGGAAATGCAGGAGATTGTAGTAATTTGAGAATAAATAAAGTTAGCATCATTGGTACTGATTTGGATTTTTGAGTTGTTACTTTATGAAGAAGCAGTTTGACCATCTTCGAGGATATGAGAAATATGGTGTATGGAAAAAAAATTGCATTTCAAGGGTGGTAGTACCCTGTGAGGACACTGGACCCCTGGAAAAGATAATGATATTCCACGAAGTGGACTACGGACAAAGTAAGTATGAGTTTTATCTCGATAGGTGGGATATCCCAAGAGTATGAAGGGATGAAGTACTATTGGATATAAAGGAGGTATAATGTTGGTAGTAAGGAGCAACTGTAACTCTATGATGAGTCGGAGTAATCAGATTTTAGTTTGGTACCAATAGAAGGAAGGGAGACAGTACAATTGGATGGATTTAAGAACGCTAGGAAGCTGGATGTTGGAATAATGATCAGTTTTCCCCGATGATGAGTTCAAGGTTTACATGTGAGGAGATGGACCATAACTCACAGGCCCCAGGACCTGCCAAGAAGCAAGCACACTCTTGTAAATGAAAAACCCTGAAAGAAGTTCTGCCTTTATCGACAGACGATCTTATAGGAGTAACGCAAAACCTGAGAGTTGTGAAGGAACGATAGATGTTTGCTTGGCTTGCAGAATCAATGGATTTATCCGAACTTGGTTCGTCGATAAGAGAAAATTCTGCAATGCTTGTGAGGATGACCGAGTGTTATAATACGAGATTCGCTAAACCATATACAAGGAAATGATTTGGGTGCAGGATGGATTGATCACCATACCGACTTACTCTTATTATTCGCCCTGCTATATGGGATGGAAAATCTGAGTGACTTACCTATAGAAGAGAGATAACGATCAAAAACTTGTTTGAGCCTTAGAATGGTATGAATTTTTTTCCCTTGTACATTGCAGTTGTTGCCAACTGTAGGTCATACGGTGAGAATGAAGCACAGACCCATTTCTTGCAGGACAAACCATAAATTGTTTACCACCATGAGATATCGATAGTTGTTTAGTATTCGCGCCAGACCTATCAGCTAAGAAGACCCAGTCTCCGAAGGACCATTCCAAGATAAAGGGACAGAAGAATTGAGGAAAAGGTTATGCCACAATCATAAGAGCCAGAGAAGGAATTATACTGAAGATCTGAGAAGATCGGCCCTGTCAAGAATAAGGATGGAGTATATGAGTATTGATGGGACCGTAACGATGTTTCTAAGGGTGGTAGCACCCCAGACCCCCTGAGACGGTCGATGGATTTTGATAAGACCCCCAAACCTAACCTATTTCTTTCTAGCCTCTCCGAATCTCGAGGACGAGATTCATTTTAAGGGTGGTAGGTTTGTAACATCCCAAAAGTCTAAATTTTGGAATGTTATAATAAATAACAGTTCTGATTGTTTGTTTGTTAGTTGTGTGATTGATTGACTGAACGTGAGTGAAATTTGAAACTTTTGAAAGTTAAAAGAGAGGGAATAAAAGGACTTTCCCAAGCTTTCATTTTTCATTTATGATCTCCATGAATTCAAATTCTTTTCACCACAAAACCAGGGAGAGAAGATGACATGACTTCTCCCATTTAAATAAATGAAAAGGTTTTCGAAAAGATTTGAATTTTATTTGGAAATATCTTCCAATTCAGAAACTTTAAGCAACTCAATGATTTTCATGAGAGAAGATAAAATGACTTCTTCAAAACATATGAAATATGAGTTGGAACTATAAAAGAATTCAAATTCAAAGTCCCTTTGAAAGTATTCTTCAATTTGGAGTTATTGGAATTTTATTCAAATTATTTTTCTCCAAAAATAAAATATATGGAAATTATGGTAAAATGATTCCCTACATTAAAAAATTGGAGAGAAATAAATTTGAATTTATTTTGGTATTTTTAAAATGATTTTTGTGAGGTTTTATTGCTACAGTAGCACTATTTGGTTTCTTCAAAATTTTGTCGATTTTATTTGGAGCTAGAATAATGTTCATGTCATAGAAAATCTTTTTCTGAAAATTTTGATATATTATATGCCTATATAATATATTTTTTTGTTTTATTCTTTTTGTCTGACTATTTAAAAAAACTTTTCTCCCGCCGACCGGGTCGGCCCAGCCAACCAGGCCAAAGCCCAGCCCAGCGCGCTGCCCCTCTCCTTCCCCGAGCGGGGGTCCTGCTCGGGCACACCGCTGCACCGCCATGGGAGGCCGTGCCGCATCCGGCCTCCTCCTGCCCCCTCCTCCACGCCTCGACCCCCCTCCGGCCACCTATAAATACCGGGCCACGTGGGCCCTCCTCCCCACATCGCGCCGCCGCCTCCTGCCGCCGTTGCCGCATTGCCGCCGCAGATTGTGTCGCCACCGCTGCCGCTGCCGCTTCCGCTTGCCCGCACCGCCGCCCGCGCCTTGCTCCGCCACCACGTGGAGTCACCGCCGGTAGCGCTGCCGCATCGCGCCACCGCCAACCGCCGCCGGAGCCGATCGCCGCCAGCGCCCGGTCCGATCCGCTGCCAACTCGCCTGAACCGGTAATAAACCGTTACGGTTTTTTAGGTTGTCTTTTCAAAAACCCTAGATCATTTTTTTATAAAACCGGTTTTGTTTAGGTTTACATATTTAGAGAACGTTCGCTGGTTAGGTTTAGAAAACGAACGTTCGCTCTTTAGTCTTTTATTTTTCTGTTATTTTTCGTCAGGGACCTATCTGCGATTAAAGTTTTTATAGATTAGTCCCTAATCTTAAAATGATCACAACTTTTTGCTCGCTTATCCAAATCCAACGAAACTAACGCCCACTTCTTCGTATTGATCCCTTCTATCCAGTAATCAACTTAAACATGTTTTCGAACGTTTAAAATTTGATTTCAAATAGATTTGAATTCAAACTTCTTCTATTCATAACTCGAGTTTTATAACTCCCATTTAATTGATTCTTTTTGCTAATTGAAGCTCTTGACCTAAACTTTCTGATAAAGCCAAATTCACTTAATTTTGGTACTGTTAGAAATTGTTTTATGTTGCAAGAGTTGATTGCTTGTTTTTGAGGTTTTCCAAGATCTTTTCTTCGACTCTTTTGCATGAGTGCTTATCACTACACGAATCAGCTACTTTGCCGTCCACCAAGGCAGACGGCAAAGGCATGGATGGCGGACGGCAAAGGCCTTTGCTGTCTGCCACGGACGGCAAAAGGCGTCGGCAAAGATAGGATCGGTAAAGACCTTCTTTCCCGTCTGCTTTCTGAAGCGGACGGCAAAGGGGCCTTTGCCATCAGTGGCTGACGGCAAAGAAAGCCGACGGCAATAAATTCGATGTTAGTCCGTTAGGTGGCTAACGGCAGTCTTTCCCGTCCGCCAGCTGACGGCAAAGAGCATCAGGCCTTTGTCGTAGGCCAAATGACGTCAGTTGGACATCACTGCCCACCAAGGCTTTGCCGTCCGCCACTGTAGGCAAATGCGGTGATCCTTTGCCATCTGCCACTTTAGGCAAAGGCTTTGCCGTCCGCCATTGTAGGCAAACTGACCAAATGGGTCAGCTCACAGTAAACACGGGTGGCTGCAACGTGGCTTCTTTGCCGTCCGCGGCGGACGGCAAAGAGCCCGTTGCCAACGGTGGCAGACGGCAAAGAGCCTGCATTGCCTCTTTTTCTGTTTTTTTTAATCCAACAATTTTCACAGCAAATATATATGACATATATATATGTATATATATATTTCACAGGGCTATTTCACAGCAAACATATGACATATCCAGTACATAAGTTTCATCGTACATACATATATATTTCCATCCATTCATACACATTGTTCCATCCATACATATTACAATGCAAAGTTTCATCAAGATAGCAAGTTCCATCATAACAAGCTAGAAGAATACTAGAAGAGAATGAAGGAAAAACAAGCACTCCATCATAGCAAGCTAGCTTCCGTGAAGTGAATGAAATCTGCAAAATGGCAAATAAGAAAGTTAGAAAAAGGTGACTAGAAGAAGAACACTATAGAAGAAGAAGTATATGTCATTTATGAGCTAACTTAGGTGAAATGGATCATTTATGAGCTAACTTAGTTGAAGTGGATCGTTTATGAGCTAACTAAGGTGAAATGGATCATTTATGAGCTAACTTAGTTGAAATGGATCGTTTATGAGCTAACTAAGGTGAAATGGATCATTTATGAGCTAACTTAGGTGAAATGGATCGTTTATGAGCTAACTTAGGTGAAATGGATCGTTTATGAGCTAATTTAGGTGAAATGGATCATTTGTGAGCTAACTTAGGTGAAATGGATCGTTTATGAGCTAACCTAGGTGAAATGGATCGTTTATGAGCTAACTTAGGTAAAATGCATCATTTTAGAGCTAACCTAGGTAAGATGGGTCATTTTGGAGCTAACCTAGGTAAAATGGGTCATTTTAGAGCTAACCTAGGTAAAATGGATCATTTTGGAGCTAACCTAGGTTGAATGGGTCATTTTAGAGCTAACTTGGGTAAAATGGATCATTTATGAGCTAACTAAGGTAAAAAATGGGTCATTTTAGAGCTAACTTAGGTAAAATAGATCGTTTATGAGCTAACTAAGCTAATTATGCCATTTTGACATAAGTAAGCTAAGTACATGCCATTATTGAGCAAACCTAGTTAACTAAGCATATTAGAGCTAACTTAGGTCATTTTGGAGGAAACAAAGCTAAGTATAGATCGTTTTAGAGCTAACTTATGTAAAATGGATGGTTTTGGAGGTCAGTAAGCTTATGAAGTCATTTTGGAGGAAAAGAAGCTAACTCTAGGTCATTATGGTAAGCATATTGGAGGAAATAAAGCTAGTCTAGGTCTTTATGCATTTGTTAAGCAAAACACTAGAGAAACTTACCGTGATCATGTAGGTGTAGGAGCGGGCTGGCTCATGCCCGTAGCTGGAGAAGGATCGTGCGATGCTTGTCTGGAGTTACGCTGCACCAAAGATCATTTCCAATGTCTCGTTAGCATGATGACACTCAAATGTTAAGACTAGCAAGTAATGTCCATTCAAATTAAACTCACCATGGTCCCAGGAGCAATCTCTGGCATCGGCAGAACGATCTGACCGGCCTTCTCGCACACAAACTGCACATTTGGTTTTGACGACTCGATCATACTAGTTAGTAATGAGACAAACACTACATGAATATTTTGGCTAATCTGCAGAAGAAACTTACCACAAGGAGCTCGTACATGGCCCTTGCCTGCATGTCATTCTGTGCCCTCTCCTCCTCCAACATCTTTGTCGTCCTCTCCTCCAACTCCCGCTGCCTCTCCACCGCCTCCGCCAGAATTTTCTCCGTTCTATCTCTCTCGCTCTGTATAGCAGCCTGCAACACCACTCCTCGTTAGCATTTGTAATCATTTATGGAAGCGCACACAATGTAATGGAGAAAGATAGCTGAGTATGTATAACTAACCTTGAAGGCGAGTAGGACTGGCCGTTCACGAGGCCTTATCTCAGGAGTGGAGCTCGACTGGCGCGCCTTGATCTCCGGGAGAGTGCTGGGACAACGGATAAGTCCATCTCCAATGGCTATCGATCCATGGGACCTCCCGCCACCAGCTATCATCACCAGCTCTGGATCAATGGGACCCTGGCTCGGGTTAAAGTCCTCCCCTTTCCTCGCCTTCCCCTGATCTCTATATTTCACGAGCTTGTCGTGGGAGGAGATGCTGGTGAAGTTGCTTGGATCATAGAGGTCAGACGGAGAGAATGCCTTGACTTTCTTGTAAGAGGCAGTATGGGCCATGGCATAGAGGTCGTACACCTCTGGCACCTTATCTGCCTTATTGTAGCATGCCTGAAAGAGAGAAACAAAGTAAAGTAGTAATTAAAGGGCTCAAGCTAGCATGATGAATGAATTGCATGGATCATGAAGCAAACCACATACCCAGTTCCGCCCGAACTGATATAAGTTGGAGCTGCCTTGATGGTGTGGCACACCTTCCTTTGGGCACGTTTGTCCTTGGCCTCGTTGTGGACGGCCAGCCATTCTTTTGAGCACCACTCATTGACCCAACAATCCATTCGATCCGTACACCATCTCGGAGGCGCCTAAGTTAGCAAATAGAAACTTGAGCACTACGGCTATGAATTACTAAATGAAGGAAGTAAGTACAAGGCCTTAAGAATTACCTTCATGTACTGCTCCTTACTCAGGAACTTCTCGCGGCACGCCGGCTTGGTCTTCTTGATACCACGCAAGGCATAGTAGTCTCGAACAGCCTGCACCCGAGCCTCGTGCCGTAAGTTCTGTAGTAGGCGCTTGCAGACGTTATCGATAACATTTGTCGCGTCCTCCTCGTATCCCTCCTCACACCTGTAGAATGTCTGCAATCAAATGAGACAATATTGATTAGTACAGTTAATAACTAGCTAGTTGAAGATTTTTAATTGTGTAAAGGAGAAATTACCCAGAACTTTCTGATCACCATGCCTGCCCTCATGTCACACAAGACACCGTCAATAATCTCACCCGGTGGGGCCAGGGCAGCCAAGTAGTGCTCCTAGCTCAATCCAAGCTCTGGAAGCCGGCCCTCACCAGGCAACGTGACAAACCCCAGGAAGTTTTGCCGGCAAAGCACTCCAAGGACGGAGTTGGGCCGGCGGACATTCTGATGGAGGTCCCAACCCCTGCAGCATGACAAGGCCAGCGCTTTAGATATTTGAAGAAACGTGAATGCAGAAGGTACAAAAAGATTAAATGCACTTACCTCTCCCCATCAGGGAAAATCAACCACCTCTGCTCGCGGGTCACTGGCACGGACGGGGGCCATGTACAACCACGCTGGTAGACGGTGCCCCCCTCCTCCTCAATATCAGTCAGCTCCCCGCGATCATCAGCATGGCCACTCGGCCCCTCAGGCTGATCCGGCCAGGTACCCCATCCAGACGTGTGCTCCTCCGGGGTCTCGTGGGCCGAACTCCCGTCGACCTGAGGCTCGTGGGCCGAAGGCCCGTGGACCCGAGCCTCGTGGACCGGAGTCCATGTAGCCTCCTACTCGGACGAGTCCACCCTAGCAGTCACGTGCTCGGGTGAAACAGCTGGGGGTGGCGGCGAGGAAGGCACCCTAGCAGTCACCCTACCTCCTCTCCCGCGACCATGTGCTTCCACTCCTTTCTTCTTCCCTCCCATACCTCGTCCCCTGCTGGGCACCGCGGTCGACGAAGAAGGGCCCGGCAGTGTCGACATACTGTCCAGCAACGCTTGGCAGAGAGGTGCGTGTGGAATGGAAGACCTCCCACCACGCGCCGACGAAGAAGGGGCCTCGGAGCGCTCCGGACCAGCGCCCACCATCTTTCAACACCTGCCATGACAAAGAGTAAACGAAATTACTACAACATAAAAAAATACCGACATGAATAATAATATGTATATCACTTAAGTGTATCATCATCAAGTACAACATAAAAAATTGAATACCTGACACGAACTACTAATAATCTCGATCACTATCATCCATAAATGCATAATCATCATCATCACTATCATTAATGACGTGCTCATAGGGTTCAGCGGCATCAAAATGTGGAAGGCCACCTTGACGTAATCGGTCCAGCATTGACAGGTCATCCACAGCAGTAACCTCTTCTTGTTCCGGCTCTTCTTGTTCCTCCTCTGGGGTGATGCCGGATTCACTGTTGCTGTCTACTTCAATGTTTTGGGGTGAAGTATAGCGGTTCTTGAAACGTTTTTTGGAAAGACGTGTCTCTTGGAAGAATTCTCCTTCATATGTGTCTGGGTTAATGTGAGGTTCATAATCCTCTTCCTTTGGAGGAGATAGTCTAGCACGTGGCGGCACTTCATAAACGACATCCCAACCTTTCATATTTGGATTAGTTTGGCAGGCCCACGGTAGATAGAATACTTGGGTCGCCTGTTGAGCCGTAATATAGACATCAGGAACATCTAAATGGGTGCTTTGTTTGATTTCAACTAGCCCTATATGGTCATGAGTCCTTCTAGTCTCCTTCGGCTGAAACCAATAACATTTGAAGACTACGACATTCGGTGGGTTTTCACCATAGAATAGAAGTTCATAAATTGCTTCAACTCTCCCATAATAATCGGTACCTCCTTCGCCGATAGCAGATACACAACAATTTGTAGACTTTTGGTCGGCCATAGAAAGCTCTTTGCCATAGGTACGAAAGCGATACCCGTTGATGTCGTATTTGTCAAATGAACGGACCTTATAGTCAAAACCATTAGCGACTTGTCTCAATTCGGCATCCATAGACTCTGAATTAGCCTACAAGTTTAATACGAAAGGATTGTTGCATTAGGCACAAATTAGTGAATGAAATGAAATGGTCTAATAGAAATTACCGTTTGTTAAAAACAAGTGATGAAACCGGGATAGCCGCCTCCTTGCTTTGCGAGAAGCTCATACTCTTCGACGGAATCCTTTTGGATCACCACTCCATACGAGAATATGGCGACGTATCGATTGTATGAAATATCCAGGAATAAGAGCAGATCAAAGGAAATAGAAGTTGCGAAACAACGTATCAAGAACTTACACGATGTACGGCCGCACTTCTGTCAGGTTGTTGAAGATATACAACAAAATGGTCCGCCATTCTTCGTTATCCAAAGATACTGGTTTTGAACCACTTGCTGGTGCGAGATTCCTTTTGAATAGGATGAGGTTGGATCCACCCTTTTTAGGGTCGTCAGCATTGTACCGAGGCTTTGGATTATGCAAATGACGATTTTTGCCTTCGTAGTGTGCTGTCATGAAGTTTGTCGCCTCCTCAGTGATGAATGCCTCAGCCATCGATGCTTCAATTCTACGTTTGTTTTTACATTTTTCTCAAAGCGTGTTCTGCATCCTCTTAGTTGGGTAGCACCAACGATTTTGCACGGGCCCCCCCAATCTTGCCTCGGTCGAGAGATGCAAAATCAAATGCTGCATTGGATAAAGAAGCCCGGTGGAAAGATCTTATCCAACTTGCAGATCAACTCCGGCGCTAACTCTTCCATTTCGTCTAGCACGCCAGGTGAAAGTTCTTTCGCACAAAGAACACAAAATAAATAGCTGAGTTCTGCCAGTACTAGCCATTCATCCTCAGGGATGAAGCCACGCAACATCACCGGCATTACCCGCTCAATCCATATGTGCCAATCATGACTCTTGAGACCAAATATCTTCAATTTATCAAGACTCGCTCCCCTCTTTAGATTCGCTGCATACCCATCAGGGAACATCAACTGCATTTTCACCCACAAGATAATTTCCCTCATAGCTGGCCTTCCAAGATTGAACCATGCCTTTGGCTTCGTCCAGTTCTGCTTTCCTTTCGGTTCTTTCATGTTTTGTAACGGCCTATCACATAGCGCCTCCAGATCGACTCTAGCCTTAGTATTATCCTTTGACTTCCCATCTATGCCGAACAATGTACCAAAAAGTTCCTCGGCGATATTCTTCTTAGTGTGCATCATGCCGATGCTGTGTGGGCAAAGGAGGTCTTTGAAGTAAGGCAGATCCCATAAGCATGTCTTGTGAGTCCAGGCGTGTTTAGAATTATACCCCTTGAAGTACCCTGGACGCTCTGGATCTGGCTCGAGAGCGTTTAACTGATCCAGGGTCTGTTGGCCTGTCAATGCAGGTGGTGCAGAGTTTTTGACAACTCTACCTCTGATGATGTTCTTCTTGTCTTTCCTGAACTTATGGCGAGGATCCAGGAACTGTCTATGCATGTCGAAGCAAGAAAACATGCGACCGGCCTCAAGCCAACGAAACTCAAGAGCTCCCTTGCATGTGGGGCACGGGAACCTTCCATGCACACACCAGCCAATGAATAGCGCATACGCCAGCAAGTCATGCGTCGAGTACATGTACCAAACACGCATTATGAAGTTATGTTTGCTATAGGCTTCGTATGTCTTGAACCCATTATCCCAGGCTTCTTGCAATTCATCCTTAAGCGGCTACATGTACACATTCATATTTTTCCCCGGATAGTTGGGCCCTGGAATTATCAACGTCAGGAAAATGTTCTTTCTTTGCATAATCTGTCCGGGGGGGAGATCAAGTGGAAAGACAAATACGGGCCAACAACTGTATTGGGCTGCCATCAGACCAAACACACTGAACCCATCCATGCTGATGCCGACTCGAGGATGCCTCGGATCTGCCGCTTTGTCATCATGTAATTCATCAAACTTCTTCCACGCAACACCATCCGATGTGTGTACCATCATCAAGTTCCCATCTGCATCTAGTTCGGTTCTTTTGCCTGTTTTGTGCCATGTCATCTGTCTGGCCGTCTCTTCGACCATGAAAAGATGTTGAAGTCTTAGTACGATTGGCATATACCGAAGAATACTAACGGGGATTTTGGTCCGCGTCTTCTCACCCATACCGTTGTCTACCACAACATACCTAGAAGACTTGCAAATGGGACAATAGTTCAAGTCCGCATAGTCAAGCCTAAATAAGGCACATCCTTTCTCATAGGCATGTATATTCTCATAGGGCATCTTCAGTGCATGGAGGATTTTGTCTGACTGGTACAGGTTTGCAGGCATTACATGGCCTTTGGGTAGAAAGCGTCCAAATACTATCATCATTGCGTCGTAGCATTCTCTGCCCAAGTTGAACTGAGCCTTCAGAGCCATTACTTGTGAGATGGCATCCAACAGACAAAGCTCAGTGTGCTCGTGGAGCGGACATTTTGAAGACTCCAAAGTTTCATTGATGGCCTTTGCAGATTCCTCCATCTCCTCGTCCGAATCCCGAGCATCATCCAAGTCTTGCATGATGTTTTCTATCCTGATACCATGCTCGTCGGTGCGACGACGAACCACCTCAGCTCGGTCACGTTGGGCAGACTCACCATGAAATGTCCACACCGTATAATCGGGCGTAAAACCACTCTTCTGCAGGTGTTTGCCCATTTCAGCCTCTGTCCTCTTTTCCCAATTGTCGCACCGAAAACAGGGGCACCAGGTTTTCTTATGGCCATTTGCAAATGCGGCTTGCACAAACCCCTTTGTTTTTTTGAACCATTCAGTGCCCCATTTGTTCTGACCAGTGTGACCGATGTACATCCACGCACGATCACTCATCTTGACTTTCAGAGGTACTGGACACACAACAAATATATATATATATATATAAAATTCACCATGTATATATTCATCAGTTGATCTAGTTTGTCAATTTTATTACGTCCATGCAACCTACACTCTAATAGGTAATGATAGGTTCTAATCCCACCCGAGTATGCGTAGATTGGGTTCATTTTCCCATGCTATGCTCCGGATCCGACGCAAAATTTCGGTAGCACCTCCCCGCTGTTCTCCTGATACACGTCTTTGCAATACACAGAGAGGATCTGTACCCGGAGAACAACAAGGGAGGCACTGACGAAATTTATGCGTCGGATCCGGAGCAAAGCATATGGGAAAACGAACCCAATCTACACATACTCGGGCTGTCCATGGATAGCGTTGGACAATTCGAAAGAATCATGGTTATAAATATGCAAATGCATGCATATTTATAACTATAACCCTTTCGAACGGGAGACACATATTGGTTACGCATACTGATGATTCAAGACAGATATATAGCTAGCTAGCAAGTTTCATCAGCACGAACACCGGAGCAGAGCAAATAATTAAGGGGGAAGGAGGACATGTCATCTGTGCTCACCCACGAACGAAGGGGCAGAGCTCGTCAAATGCACGGGGAGGTCGTCGAACACCAAACCTCGCAGCGACGAAACAACTGCACATTTGAATCTACCCGATCAACACAATTATATATGATGTTTTTCATAACAAAATCGAAAAATATATGACCTAACTCATAATTTACAAATATATGACCCCATCGGCCTCTAGTGTCGTGGGTGTCGTGTCGGGGTCGGGGTGCCGTGTCGGGGTCGGGGTGTCGGGGTC